>NW_010133391.1:0-8665 GCF_000699245.1 Pterocles gutturalis | reverse complement strand
ATTACTATTATTATTATAATTATTATTTTTCCAATATTACTGTAGTTTAGTTATTATATTGTTCTTATCTCAACCCATGAGTCTCTTTTCCCTTTACCCCTTTGATTGTCTCCCCCATCCCTGAGAGGGGGGAAAGTGAGCGAGCGGCTGTGTGGTGTTTGGCTGCTAGCCAGGGGTTCAAAACCACGACAATATTACGAAGTGCTGACCAGATACTGTTCCAGAGAATGTTAAACACAATAAATTTGTGTATGTATCGATGTCTAGTAATACATAAATCTGGTATGAAATGTCATCAGTACTCTTTTTTTCCCAGTTACCCTGTCTGCAACTTTCCCTCACAGGCCACCTTCTTTTTTTTTCCTCCCTTAACTTCCTTCTACTTTCATTGGCAGACAACAGGAGCATGCAGTGTAATCGCAGCAAGAACCACTCCCAGTGCTGTCAGCAAGCAGATGACAGGTAGAGTTTACGTAACAGATTGCATTCAGGATGAGTTTTGACATCCACCATTTTAATATCTAAACAGTCGTGGCACTGAGCCACATCACGAGGCCTTTCACCCTGCATACAAGAAAGATTCCCATATTGTCAGGACAGGGCAGGTCTTGCCTGGCATCTTCACCACCTACAAAAAATAGTCAGGTGATAACTACTCGCGTATGACTTCACCCCTGCTTACAACATTCTTTATCTTGAGCAGCTGTCAAAGGTAAAAGTAACTTCTTCTGTAGTGATGAGAATGTCAAAGCCATTACCTCAGCCGGTGATCTTGTCTGTCAAGGGAGCACCTTACCACCAGGTTGTTCTGATACATCTTCCAATCCTACAGGACTGGACTTGGTGATGCTTTTCATGGTGCAAGTGAGCTTTGGCACTGAAGGTATGAATGGATCTGACAGGCATATACCAGTGTGAACAGATCGCGGTGGTTTGCAATGTTTCTTCCATACCCCGGAGTGCTCCCCGAGGGTAGTCACTCTACAAAGCTTGCACGCTCCGTAGCCTGCCACCCGGATTGTAACAGGTTACTATTAGTTTACGTGTGTGTATCTGCTGCAGTTGGTTGGGGTGTAAACCGAGGCAGGACTTGGCTGTTATATGAGTAAACGTTGTGTTTATTCTTCCTTCAGATGAACCTTTTCTTGCTCTACTCAGTAACCAGGCACCTGTGCAGTGCAGAGACGCCTGGAGCAGTGCAGGGACATGTAAAGATGCTACCCTAGCTCATGTCCTTTCTCCAGGACCCCTTCAGCATCTGGCCTTGCATCCTCACTAGCTGAAGGGCAGCTCTGTCTGGTGAATACTGCGTTTGGAGAAGGTTTCTCCTGTTACCCTTTTTCCTGTGCTGTTTAGGTCCCTGCAAGCTACAGAGAAAGGGGAAGGCCTTGCCTTACAACCAGGCCTGCTTTGTTGGTTACACAGATGCAGCTTAGGCTAGACAATGACCTCCTAGTCTGCGGAAAGGACGAGGAGGAGGCAGAACGTATTTTCTTGCTGTGTTCAACTTTTTATTTTATTTTTTCTATAAGAAAGTTATTTCACAACATCAATCTCTCTAAATTGGAGAGATATGGATTTGCTGGAGGGACTATTCAGTGGATAAGGAATTGGTTGGATGGTTCAGACAGTAGTAGTCAACAGCTCCATGTCTGGATGGAGATGAGCGACAAGTGGTGTCCCTCAGGGGTCTGTATTGGGACAAGTACTGTTTAATATCTTCACCAATGGCATAGACAGTGGGATTGAGTGCACTCTCAGCAAGTTTGCAGGTTACACCAGGCTGAGTGGTGTGGTTCACACCTGAGGGGTGGGATGCCGTTCAGAGGGACCTGGACAAGCTCAAGAGGGGGGCCCATGTGAACCTCCTGAGGTTCCACACGGCCAAGTGCAAGGTCCTGTGCCTGGGTCGGGGCAATCCCTGGTATCGATACAGGCTGAGGGATGAAGGGATTGAGAGCAGCCCTGCGGAGAAGGTCTTGGGGGTACTGATGGATGGAAAAACTGAACATGAGTCAACAATGTGCACTTGCAGCCCAGAAAGCCAACTGTGTCCTGGGCTGCATCAAAAGCAGCGTGACCAGCAGGTTGAGGGAGGGGATTCTCCCCCTCTACTCCACTCTTGTGAGACCCGCCCCCCCCGCAGTGCTGCATCCAGCTCCTGTGTCCTCAGCGCAGGAAGGACATGGACCTGTTGGAGCGGGGCCAGAGGAGGGCCATAAAAGTTATCAGAGGGCTGGAACACCTCCTGTTCAAGGACAGGCTGAGTTGGGGGTGTTCAACCTGGAGAAGAGAAGGCTCCCGGGAGATCTTAGAGCAGCTTCCAGTGCTGAAAGAGGGGGACAGACTTTTTAGTAGGGCCTGCTGCGATAGGACAGGGGGTAATGGTTTTAAACTAAAAGAGGGTAGATTCAGGCTAGATATAAAGAAAACATTTTTTACAATGAGGGTGGTGAAACCCTGGAATGTGTTGCCCAGAGAGGTGGCAGATGGAAACATTGAAGGTCAGGTTGAATGGGGCTCTGAGCAACCTAGTCTGGTTGAAGATGTCCCTGCTCATTGCAGGGGGGTCGGATTAGATGACCTTTAAAGGTCCCTGCTAACCCAAATGATTCCATGATTCTATGGTCAGATACTTGGCATATTCGGGACTCTACAGTTTCCCTTCACCCATCTTTCTCTAAGTGTATGCATCGAACATACAATATTTGCACAACACAAATACATAATAGACATGAAGGACCTCTGAGGACTCCTACTTTGAGACACTGGAGATCGTAATCTTTTCCCTCCTCTGCAACTGAATTCCCTTGCCACTTCAGGATATTTCCTCTCTTTGATACATAACGTTGGTGACTAATAAGTATACATAAGGTGCAGCTCCATTGCCAAGAACAGTTAAATGCACAAGCAGCTTTGCAAAAGCAGCTGTCACGGAGGCTTTAAAGAGAAACTCTTGCTTGTACAGTGCAGGGACATGCAGTGACTGTTGTTCTGGGAGCTGCAGCAGGGAGTGGAGTTGTAACAAGAAGAACATTCACAGACCAAGAACCACGACCAAAAAACCCCACAGAACTACTTTTATGTTTTCAGAACTTTTGATGGTGACATGTTGCTCAAGCAGTTTTAATCTGTTCCCAAGGTTGCTAGCCAGCAGGAGGTTTTGGGAACAGGCTCTTTAACCTTGCTATCTCACTAACAGAGAAATCCTTCAGTGTTGTTTCAAATGACAGCAGTGGGACATTTTTCACACTTTTTTAAATATACTTTTCCTCTTGTAAACCTATGTGAGCCAACTCTCTTCTGCCAGAAAGTCTCTGTCCTGTAGCACTCTGATCCCTTGGCTTGCAATGGCTCCAGATTCCCCCGTATTTGAGTTACCAGCATGTGTGTCCCGTTTGTCCCTGTTTGAGCAGAAGCTCTTGGCACATGGGCCCTGGGTATTGCAGAAAATCTCAAGCGCTGGCAAATGATGAAAAATTGCCATTCTCTGTCTTTTTCCTTCTGCAGTCCCACCTAGATTACTCAAAGCACTCCCATTCCTTAAAATATACTGTAACTATTTGACAAAACTGGGGGTTTTTTTTGCAAGCTCCCAGCCTTGTATGTGACTGCCATAGCCAACCTCGGTGGTGGCGTGACACAGGACGTGGCAATGCTGGGGTTGCAATTCCAGGTGTGGCACTGGAGCCCTGTCTACGCAGAAAAGTTCTATAACATAATGCATAACGTTCACAAGTTATACCTATAGTGCACCTGTGTGCTTTTGCACGGCTGCCTAGGCTCTGAAAGAGGAGCTTTCTTTGATATTTAACCTCAACCTTTCCCTCAGCATCCCAGGCCTTTCAACCTTTTTCAACCCTGAAAGCTTTCCCAATAAGCACAGAGAGTCCCGTATAGAAAATTAAAACGCACCAAAATTTGGCTTGATTTTCATTGTTACTTTCAGGACTGTCTTAAAAGTAGCATACAAACCACAGGCTGAGAGATCCCTGATTTTAATCTAAACTGAAAAAGTCATTCTTTTTGTGTCTGCAGGGCAGCTTGTGCTGGCTTAACTGTTCAGTGTGTGCTTATCTGGGGAAGGGGGCGAAAGAAGAGGAAGAAAACTGCCATGTAGACAAAGTTGGGTTGCTGAGACATTTTGAGGAATAATTACTTTGAACAAAATCTGCCGTTATCCGTGTCCAGGGAAACTGCATGATATAAACAAAGGTATTGTATTATTTGTCCTACTGTCACCTTCCCTACGGATAAGGAGGTGGTGATGGTAACACTTCCCCACCGTGTCAGGCAGCTTAATGAGTGGCAGGGCAGTGATTTAGTTTTAAACATTAAATATTACTTAGCACTTAAGAAGCCCTCTTTTCAAAGTGGTGCCTAAAAGCCCCTTGCAGCCTCAGACCGCTGTTGGGCTAGCTTGTGCTGGGAAGGATGTTCTGAACAGGCAAGGAACCACCTGAAATACCACCTGAACTGGACAAATATGAGCACCTGATGCTGGAGGAGAAACCAAGTGGTGTCTGTAGAGTCTGTGATGGATGGACCTGGAGACTAAACCCAGGTTTTCTGAAGCTTGTCCTGGTGAGTCCTTGACCAAACCCACCCCTTGCTAAGATTACTTCAGATTTCTCCTCAGGAGGTGTAATCTTAACTAACTTAACTAAGTTAAACTTAACTTACACTTAACTGCCTTCTGTAGGTATATGTTTTCCTTAATGTGTCTGGTTTTTGGAGGTGCGTGAACCTGTGTCCAGATGAAGCTTTCTTCTATAATTTCTGACTCCTTCTAGATTACCTGTAATCATTTTCTCTTCTGATATAGGCTGAGAAAGAATAGGGGTCCCTGCCTATATTGAGTTTGAGACTGCTTCCTATCTGAAAGCTGTGAGAGGAAGTGTGAAGAACTGTATCTGAGACACAGGGAAAGGAAAATTATTTTGTCCTATGGCTTTAGAAGTAGAGAAGGCAAATGTTTTGATGCGATCTTTGTTTCTCAATGTTCACTTTACCCTCCCTTTGCAAAACACCAAAGAACATCCTCAGCCTATCCCGATTTAGTGACTTCATCTTGATGAAACAGCGCTGCCCCAGAGGAATAAAGATGCATGTCTTGGTACTGATATTCATCATAAAATAAACCTGGGTGTCATTTATAAGGCAGTAAATTCACTTTAGGGGCTTCTGCCTTTGTCATTAAATGTTAGCTCTACAGGAGCTCAGACAGCTCTGGCAGCTGGGAGAGAAGGATGCTGTAAACTAGGGTGGGAGGGAGAAATCCAGGAGGAGTAAACATGCAGAAAACATTTGGAGCATTTCAGTCAAGCCAAGTTTCCCAGCTGTGGTGGGATGGCCAGGTTGTCCTGGAGAACATCTCCAGGTGCTCAGATACAACTGGGCTCTTTGTTTTCCCTCTGAAGTCTCTGCGTGTCCCTCCTTTCTCCACCAGTGATGGCAACGGCAGGACGCAGGAACTGGGCTGCTTACAGCTCGGCTGGGAGTGCTGGGCTTGCCGGCTGGATTCCTCCCTTTCCTGCCTCCCACATCCAGGCCCCAAACTGCCTTCACACTATATGCAGACAGGCTGAAAGTTGGGAAAATAATTCCCCCTTCTCCTTTTATTGTAGGAGAAACTGAGGAAGCTCTAGACTGGGACTTAGCCAGGATTACGCAAGAAATCTTAGGTGAAATGGGGTATTGGCTCTGGTTTTGTGGTCCTACTTGGGTACAGTGAACATATACCAGTATGGAAAAGGATCCCTCTTTTTCCGTTAAAAGGAAGGATAGGACCATGCTTTTGCTATCCTGGTAAATTGGGGTTTTTAAATTGTTTTTTACTTTCTTACAGAGAGGTATAGATGAGATATTTCAGGAATATCACAGCTTTGCCTCCCCTGGTTTTGCTGGAGGAATTCTTACACGTCTGGAAAACAAGTGGCAGCTTTCTCAGCACATGGGTGAGACTTCTTCTCAGAGTTGCCCAACTTTAATTTCCTCCAAATTCCCCTCAAACATATTAACTGAGTTTAAGAGGCGTATTCTGTGATTCTGTGGAGGAACACTGTGTTCCTGGCTGCTACCAGACTTCCCCTTGCTTTAGATCATGACAAATGCCTGTTTAGAGGAGATGTTCTGGTCTAAGCCCCAGAGATGCATTCTGGTCAGACTCTCTTCCCTAGCTGTCTGCCTCCATGGCCTAGTCTCTCTCCCCATTTTGTTTTAGCTTTGACTCTATCACCCAATCTGCTAATTGTGGTAGACCTAGTCAGGAAGGAAAGGGGGTTCCAGGCAAGAATACTCCACTCTGAAAATGAACTTTTATACTAGAGCTGTCCTGTGGTGAAGAACAAACTTCAGTGTGGTATGAAACTCTGTGGTTTCCACCTGTGAACAGTCACCCATCGCAGCAAGGTTGGCATGTAGCTCTGATCAGTCACCAGTGGATCTGCCTGGTCTCAATATCTCTTCTTATGGTTGGTTCTTTCCTTTGAAAAATGTTCCCGTTTGAAATCTCTCAATCCAAATCCCTCTGTCAGTCATGTCGTGTTTATCTCTTTTAGCCTCTTGTGTATCATCCTGCTGCTTTCTCTGGTGCTGCCGCTCACACGCTGCTGTTTCTCCCTGTTGGTATAAAATGCTGCCAATCCTAAATTGCTCATGCAGTCTGACAGGGGCAGATAGGGAGATCAACAAGCACCGCTTGGCTGGGGCAGGGATAGCAGCAGCCACATCACATCCTAGCCTGGGACCTTGGGCCCCCAGATACCAAGTGCTGGGAGCAGCTGCCAGCTGAAAGAGAAGTTGGGGCTCCCCTCCAGCAGCCTTACGGGCAGGCTCGGCCACTCCACGCGGCTCGATGCTGGCTTTGTGCTATGGTAAGTCACCTCAGCACCCAGTCCCTGGTCCCATTAGGGCGAGGATGGGGCAGGGAACCCAATTGCCCTGGTGGCAAGAGGGACTCAGGTGGTGCCATCGATGCCACCACGGGACAGCCTGGCTCTCCATGGAGGCACACAAACCCATTTGGCGTATGGGTGCTGCTCTTCTCCCAGGCTGAAGGGGGTTTGGGATGTTGGTCTCCACACGCTGCTGTTCCCACTGCCTGCTGCAAGTGCAACTGGTTCATGTGCCCTTTCTCTGCCTCTGACTTCAGTTATCCTCAGCTACTCTAATGCCAGGACTGCTGGATAATTTCCACGATGCAGGAGGTCGGACCCATCAAAAGTAAAGTCCAACCACTGTCTTCAACAAAGAAATCTTTCTTCCACTTATTTGACTGGTGTCAGGCAGTTTTTGTTTTTTTTTTGAACAGATCCAAAACAAAACCCTTATTCAGTTGGTGTTCACACATAGTTTTGCCATTAATGATTTACAACAGCCCAGATTTGGGCTCCAGTTTATTACAGACCTTCTATCAAGAAAGACCAACTTCTGTTTTTCCTGTCTTCAAGAAAGCTGAGATTCTTCTAGGTTTCAAATGCCACCTAGAATGAGCCCTCTGTAAAATACATGTTCTTTATACATTAAAGTAGCAGCAAGATAGAGAAGAAAACTTTATTTGCCTTTGCAGGTCAATTTTAAAGTCAGCACTATAAGCCGTTTGTAAGCCCTTGAAATGTTAAACTTAGCTAAGCTGAATACTACTGACTTTAAAACCAAAACAAACCACTACACTTTTTCCCCTTCTGAGGAAAGGAAGTCTGAGGGGAAGTCTGCAATGGAGTAACCAACAAGACCTAAACCAATTCCTGAATGTTTGAGTCTGGTGTTTGAGATGGGGGGGGTCCGCAGGGCACCAAGAAGAAATCCCAGCTGCTGGTGTAGCACCTACAGCAAGTCGGATTAGTACACGGCCACTGGGAAACCTGGAACTCGCTCATCTCTGAAATGAAACCAAACTATTCAACTTCCCATCCATTTGTTAAATACTTGCTTGTGATTTACAGTGCCTGCTCTGAGAGTTGCAAAAATGGTTTAAGGGCACGGCAGGCAGGCTGTTGTTTTTTCCATCTCTATACAAGGGCCTTCTGGCAACTTTCTTCCCTATTGTAGAATTGGTGTCAGCACAAGGGAAAATGGAGACTCCGATGGAAGTTCTTGACTTACTGCTCTTTTGTTTTATTCCAGCTAGGGAGGTGGGGGCAGTATGTTCTGTGTGAAGGGTGCAGGATATTTCGGGATAAGCTGGGTGCTGCTCTCCGCAGCCTCTCCCCTGCGCTGCCAAGGCCTCCGGTCCCGGGGCAGTTTCTGCCCCTTTCCCAGGGGTTCAGTGTTTGTATGGGCAGGGGACAGGTTTAACGGGGCGGGGGGGAGGAAGGCAACACAAGATTGTTGTTGAAAATTAATGTTTTGTAGAAGAGTGGCTTTATCAAACGCTTGCTGTGGTAGGAGGAGGAAGGTGAAAGTGAACCTCCATCTGGTAAGAAAACAACCCCCCTTTTTCCCGGAGACTGAGAAAAGGGTGTGGGGGGGAATCCCCCCGCTGAACTTCTCACTCTACCCAAGAAAGGCTGGAATACGCCGCGAGCCCTCTGCTCCGACCTTCCCGGCTGGCTTGGGAGGGATTGCTCCAGCAGGAACGAGAGGAAAATAAAGCCTGAACCCCTGAAATGCTCTCTGCCCCCGCCCCCGGCCAGGTGTACCACGGAGGGGGGGTGGGTGCACG
>NW_010133390.1:17276-18178 GCF_000699245.1 Pterocles gutturalis | reverse complement strand
GACCTTGCCCTTGGCCTTGGTGAACTCCATGAGGTTTGTGTGGTCCCAGCTCTCCAGCCTGTCCAGGTCCCTCTGGATTTGTTTGCTGGCTTTTCAAGGAGGTGGAGGGGTTTTTTTCTCTGTCACTTGACTGCACTATTCTGCTCTCCATTTCCATTGGAATAAAGAGTCTGTCAGGCAGCAGGAAGGAATGGAGAGGAGATAGAAATGAGCCCAGCTGATGCTTTTGTTAAAACACTGGAGAGCCAAAGTCAACCCCGCTGGAGCCGGTCAAATGTCCCCTCCTGTCCCCTGGAGACAGTTCTGGAGAGCAATGAAAAAAGACGGTGGTGAAGGTGTGATTATACGGAAATAACTGCTCGTTATCAGATAATTGGCGACTCAACACTGCACAGCTCATCACCAGAAAAGAAAAAAAATATAAATGGCCTGATAAAAATAGAAAATTTTCATTATACAGCTCAGAACAGCAACGACACACAAAGTACCAACCTCCCAGCGGCAGCTCGGGGTGCGAAGCTCTGTGTCACTGCTGGCACGGTCCCCAGGGACAGGGACTTTGCCTTTATCCACACCTGCAGAACTGGCCATGCTGCTCCCCTGCCAGGGGATCCTCGGGGGAAAGGCCTGGACCACCCTTTTTGGGAGGCAGGCGGACAGCCCCGGTGCCTTCCAGCTCCCCATTGCCTTGGGGAGCCCAGTAGGGGTCTGGGGGACCCCAGCCAGACTGGAGAGATCGGGGGAGTCCAGCACGTCTCCAAGGGGTGCCACATTTCAGTGGATCAAACCTTTATGGAGCAACTAAACCTGGGAAGGAAAGAAAAAAACCAAACCTCTTTACTGCCACCCCACCCTGGGCAAGGACCCGCAGCAGAACCACGAGGGAGCGGGTCTCCACCGAG
>NW_010133390.1:16259-17252 GCF_000699245.1 Pterocles gutturalis | reverse complement strand
GCCACAGACCGCCTCCATGGACCCAGCCTGTCCATCATGACCTCAACCTCCCAGTGCACCCCTGACAGCTCCAAAGCTGCTCCGTGCTCCCGGGAGAAGCCTGAGGAGCACGCTGGGGTTGTGTCCAGCCAGCACACATGGGCACCAACCTGCCTGTTCCTCAGGTGTTCTCCCATGGGAATTCTGCCACCCAGACCCCAAAACACTCCTGACACCCCTTCCCCAGGGATTCAAACTGCACAAGACATCCCCTTTTATAATCACCGAACAGTTTGGGTTGGAAGGGATGTTTAAAGGTCATCTAGTCCACCCCCTGCCATGGGCAGGGACACCTCCCACCAGCCCAGGTTGCTCAAAGCCTCATCCAGCCTGGCCTTGAACCCCTCCAGGGATGGGGCATCCACAGCTGCTCTGGGCAACCTGGGCCACTGCCTCACCACCCGCACAGGAAAACATTTCTTCCTTGCATCAAGTCTGAGGATGTCCCACCTGCAGAGGGAACCCATTACCTCTTTGTACCTTTAACAACCACAGGTTTTCACGCCAGAATTTCATTCACAAACCACTTGCTCAGCACAGAGGAGACCTTCCAAGCTGTGAAAAGATCAAAACCGCGTGCTGCACGCTGGGATCGCTCGGTCAGGTCCCTGCGTCCCGCTGTGCATTAAATTAAATTAAAGCAGACATCGTAGGAAGGCAAGGCCAGAGCAGCCCGTGTGTGCCACCCAACGAGTCCCAAAGTCCAGCTGCCCCTCTTCCATGGGTGTCACCAAAGCAGTAAGGACAGTAACACTGCCGAGAGTCCTCAGCCCACCGCTGGTACCCAGCTCCCCTTCCAACGCACCCTCTGCCATGGGGGTGTGATGGCAACACTGAAATCCTCCCTTTGGGGGGTTCTTGGGTCATCAAATTACTGAGCAGAGGGAATGGAGATCAACGAACCCATAGTTCAGGCAGCCTGGATAACACGTTCAAAAACATCCCACATCAAAT
>NW_010133390.1:10645-16246 GCF_000699245.1 Pterocles gutturalis | reverse complement strand
GCTGCAGCTGCCAGGCTGAGCCCCTGAAACCTCCTCGGATGGAGCAGACCCACCCTGGGGCTGCCAGCTCCACTGCAGACCCTGAATTCCTTCATCTTCTGCTTTTCTGCGATGGCAGCCAGCACGGCGAGAAGGAAGCCTGCAGCCAGCCCTGCCCTGGGTGACGAGGGGCTCTGCTCTCCGGGCGATGGGTGGGATGCTGAGCTCGCAGGAGGCCCCCTCTCCTCCCGCCATGGCTCTGAAATTCTGCACAAGGCAGCTGGATATCTGCTCACTCGCTCCACCAAACCCCACGTAAAACTGCCTGCAAAAGCTCTGAAGATCTTTAGGTAAGTTCCTACCAGCAGCACAGAAGGAAAACCCTCCATGACTCATTCCCAGTCTCCAGGGCCAACGAGATCCAGATGAACATCCCAAATTGGCACTTTACTGACCATGCCTCCCCTGGTTCACAGGCACCCTCTGGATCCACAGCCAGCACGCCACCCAAGGTGCGCTGCAGGGAGGACGCGCCCTGCCTGCGGCTTCAGGACCATCTCCGAGCAGAGCAGCGAATATTTAGCCCCAGGGACACGAGTGCTGTCATAAAGAATTCAAAGCCATTTGCTCTTGTTTAACCGACAAAGCACATGGAAAAAAAATGCACAAACCTTGTTCCCGAGTTGTGCCTGTCCATTTACTCACTTTGCTGTGAGTTGGCGCACTGCGCTGAAACGGAGGAGCCGCTATGGGTTGGTGGCACCATGAGCAAGGGAAGAAGTCGCAGCATCCCTGTGGGGGCTGCAGGGAGGGGCGGGCACAGAGCGACACTGGGCTGGGCACGAGCAGCTGGCTCAGCCTGAAACAAGCCAGGAAAAATGCAGAAATGGCACAAGAACGTGAAGGTATTTTAGAGGAGCTGTGGATGCCCCAAGGGAGGGGCCCAAGGCCAGGCTGGATGAGGCTTTGGGCAACCTGGGCTAGTGGGAGGTGTCCCTGCCCATGGCAGGGGGTGGCACTGGATAGGCTTTAAGGTCCCTTCCCACCCAAACCATTCTACGATTCTATGATTCTAAATGAGTTTTCTTCAGAGCAAAACCTCCCAGAAGTGACCACCATCAAGGATGTGGGGTGATGGCCTCTTCTCCCCCAGACAGCGGTAACGGCGCCCTGGCACACAGCTATCGAAACCATCAAGGGTCTTGGATGTCTTCCTAAGTGCGTCACCAAACATACATTTTTAATGATGCTTAAATGTTTTCCAGCCTCAGGTCCATCTACGATTTCAGCAGTGCGAGCAGGGAGCTCACACACGGGTCAGCCTGTCTCGCCGCCATCCCTCGGTGAAAGGCGACGGCAGCGCCACCGGTGGGGATTCGGCTGTGCCGGGCGGTATTCGAGAGGCACATCAGCTGACATGAGCTCCCATCCCTCGCAGGACAACATCATCCTTGGGACCACTCCCAGGAGGTTCACCACAGATGAACCTGGCCCATGATTTTTTTTTTTTTAGGGTTTTGTTTTGTTTGGGTTTTTTGGTGGTTGTGGGGGGGGGTTGTTTTTTGGTTGTTTTTTTTTTTACCAACAGTGTCTTTTTTTCTGGAAGTCTCCCATCAGCAGGGAACACACAGGCTGCCCCAGGGGCTGCCCCCTCCTCGCAGAAATCAGCCGGAGATGCACAAAGGCCACTCCTGCATCCCTGTCAGCTCCATCCTTCCTCGCCAACCCACGGTGACAAGAACAAGCTGACAGGGGACCTTGTTCCCAGGGAGGGGGATCAGGGCCACAAACCAGCACGGGGAAGAGACGGCAGGGCTGTGACAGCACCGTCCCCATCAAACCTGCACCCGCCACGGGATCACACGTGGGACAGCAGCACCCATGGGTGCCGGGGGTTTCGGATGGCAGCACCAGTACAGCACCAGTGCAGGGCTGCTGGGACGCAGGGGCTCAGCTCCCACCAGTGTGCCAGGGGCCGGGCAGTGCATCCCAAATTCTCTGCGGCTGCGATACCGCCTGGGAAGGCTGCAGCCTCCCTTCTCCCAAACCCTCACCCCTGAGAGCCTGGTGACACACAGCAACGTCCCCGCAGGCTCCTGAGCTCAGCTCAGCCCGAGGTTTTGGAGAAAGCCTTCGCCAGCCATCCAGGCTGAGCTGGCTGCGACACCCTCCTATTAACACGTGTCCTTATGTGCATCTCAATCCACCGGAGCCGCCTGTGCTCAGCTTACACGCGTGTAAGGGGATCGGGGCGGGTGGAGTTACCTCCCTTCCTCTGGTTCCCCAAAGGTCGGGACGTGCCAGCGGGAAGGGACAGATGCTGCGGGACCTGCAAGTCTCCCAGCCCCTCTGCTTTGCTGCCCAGCAGGTAACCGAGAGCCCCAGGCACGGGGAGGGTGACAGCAGGTCACAAACAGCCCCAAAAAGGTGTCTGACTTCCACCCCCTTCCCATCACTTCTGCGTTTGGATTTAAATCCTGCTCCGGCAGCAACCACCTCTGGCAGCCCCCAGGGAGGGCTGGGACGGGCTGGGGAAGGGTCTGAACTGGAAGGAAAGACAAAGCCCCAGTTAGTCCCTTCGCAGGGAAGATTTTTACACTGTAAGGAAGATTTGCAACAGATAGCATGGGTGAAGCTTCAGTGAAACACTGAATTTCACCTATAAGTGAGAGGATTTCAGCGAGGTATATAGCAAACCCGCAGCGGGAGGAGCAGACACACACAGGGACAGGGACATCCCCAGGGGCTGGAGGGCTCAGACACACTGGTGACAGATCCAAACCCACATTAACTGGATGCACGCCTTTATAAACTAACAACTGCTAACAAGGCTTTGGTAATTACCAGTAATCCTCCCCCAGGGAAGGCGGGATGAACGCCTGCACAACCAAATGTGTATTTTACTTGCCTCCGCGTTCATTAATTAAAAGCTGCAGTTGATCAGCACCATTCAAGCCGCCTTAATCCACAACAGCGAAGCCGCAGATACTAATTAGCGGGTGCACTGGGTCACATCCTGCTTGCTGCTGACGGCACTGGTCCTGCTGTGACGCCGGCCCAGCGCAAGACGCCCAAGAGCAGGAGCAGGAGGAGGAAGCGTTTATTTTCCCCATTTCTGTAAAATACCGTTGGGAGGTTAAAACACCGCACGTCAGAGGACGCTACGGCACGGCACGCAGGCACGCCGGGGCTCGCACCAAGAGCAGGCTGGCACCGTGGCACTGTCACAGCTGCCTGCGGGGACACCTTTCTCCTCTCCTTTTCCCTCCTTCCTTCCGCTCACCGGGCAGCAAGACCTTCCAAACGTGCCAGAGCAGTCAGGCATCATGCACTGTCCTCCTTGAGGGAGGCGAAGGAGACACCACCAAGAGGCAAAGAGCCCTTCTGACCCACTTCCTACAAATGGAGCGGGAATTTAATCCAGTCCCACTCGGGGACAGTTGGACCCATCGCAGACAGGGCTCCGTCAGACGTTCAAAGCTAAAGCCCTCGGTGGTGCCTCCAGCGCTGCTGATGGTGGGACCCCTCCTGCCACACGCGACCGATGGACCATCACATGCAGGCTCCATGCCCGCACTGGTCATCTTCACATCGCTCTGGATCCCTTCAGCAACAGCAAGTTCACGCTCCAAAAGCCTACAAGGTATTACAGTCATCATCATCCTCATCTTCATCCTCATCATCCATTCTTTGGCTTCACCCAACCTCCCCAGCTCCCACACGGCCCCACGCAGCCTGGTGGGATCCCGTCCCCTTCGGTGCTGCTCCAGCCAACGTGCCGTGCTCCTTGAACCAAGAGACTCCAGGAGATGCAGCAGCTCCCGGCATCCCTCTCGCATGTCCCCGTGGCTCTTTTTGCCCCTCTCTCCCGCCCCACAACCCAAGTCCCGCCACGGGCCTGACAGTGGTAGAGCTGCAACATCCCTCGGGTCAACGAGAGCCGGCTGATGGAAGAGCCGCTGGGGTGTCGCAGGAGGACTACGGACGAGAGAGGAGCAGAGACAGAGGGATGGGAGAAAGAAGAGGCAGGAGACTGCGCAGCGACGCAAGGAGCTCTGCAGAGGAGGATGGGCTTTTGCACCCTCCCTTCAAAAAGCAAAACAAAACACCACAAAAGCACCTAACCCACTCTCCCCGTCCACGTAACCTACAGCTTGGACAACTTTTTCTGAAGCTTTCCCAAATCCCTGGACCTCTCACAAAATAACGACGCAGTAAAGAGGGCTGAAGTGTTTCTCGTAGCTGCCACTGATGACCCACTGCAAGAACAGCGAGGGCTGGTACAGCTCACCAAACCCACGCTGGAGCATTCCCTCTTCTGGCCAGGCCAGTCTTCTGCTGCTTGATGTCCAGGTTTGGGCTGGGACAGAGTTCCCTCTCTTCCCAGCAGCAGTGTGAGGCTGTGTTTGGGTTTGTGCTGGGGAGAAGCTGATCACACACTGATGGGCAGAGCTGCTGCCAGGACACTCCAGGACTTTCCAGCGTCTCTGCTGTGCCCGTGTCTGCAGGGGCAGGAGGAGCTGGGAGGGAGCACAGCCCCAGTGACCAGCCCAGGATTCGACCTCAGGGTTAGGACGGAGGCCAAACTGGCCGATGGTCTGTTCCATCCCATGCACGGCATGGCCAGGGGAGGGAGAGGGGAGGCTCTGCCTGGGAGTCCTCTTTCTTGCCCCAGGTCACCCCTCTCTCAGGGTCGTCTCGGTCTCTCGGACACTCGGGCTCTTATCTCCATTCTGGGATTGCGGTTTCAGGACTTTCCCTGCTCCGGGATCTTTGGCAGGGAATGGGCAGAGCCTTGGTCATCAGGTGCTGAGCAGCATACTGCGTATCATTTATTGGCATACATTACTATTATCATCATATTATCATTATTATTTCCAATATTATTGTAGTTTAGTTATTAAACTGTTCCTATCTCAACCCACTAATGTTTTTTTTTCCCTTCACCCCTTTACTCTCTCCCCATCCCCAGGAGTGGGGCAGGTGAGCGAGCGGCTGTGTGTTTTGCCAGCCAGGGTCCAAACCACAACAGCGAGCAATCATAAAGCCAGTTTTGACCCCCGCAAAGAGCATCAAACTCAGCAGCAGTGACTGCAGAGACACGTGCTTTGGCAGCAGCTCCACAGGAGCACAACACAGACCGGGCAGTGCCTCGCTGAGCTGGGGTCACACTCTGCTCTCTACACAGCAGTTACTATTGATGATTAACTGCACAAAGAGATCCACCAAACCGGCAGCTCAGTCCCGGAATCCCTCCCCGACCAGCAGCCCCCAGTCCGGGTTTGGCTGGGGCAGAGCACAGACAGGGAGAAGGGCAGCGACCCCAGTGCAGCAGCCCCTGCAGTGTTGTCCGGGCAGCCAGCGCTGCCTAGTCAGTAAAAACGGGAAAAAAATAAATCCATTTCTGCTGTACAAAGGGCCTCTATTTGCAGACCCACTGGGATGGAGCTGGAAGTTCATCTCCTTTCCAATTCTATAAACGCATTTCTGGTCTCTAATTACCCCATCAGGCTGTCAAGACAGCCACTTCCTCCCTAATTACTCCGCTTTGTATTTAAGACACTGTTAATAAGCCACATTGTTAGTGATTGCTGCCAATGAGCTCCAGGAGGAGAGCATCTC
>NW_010133390.1:8329-10370 GCF_000699245.1 Pterocles gutturalis | reverse complement strand
TGGGCAACCTGGGCTAGTGGGAGGGGTCCCTGCCCATGGCAGGGGGTGGCACTGGGTGGGCTTGAAGGTCCCTTCCCACCCAAACCCTTCTGGGATTCTATGATGCAGTCCTTATTTTAAAAAAGATTAATCCAACAGCCCTGATTACAGGCTTCAATCACTTTCACAGAGGGAAAACAGCAGCCACGAAGGGCCATTTAACAGTTAAAGTCGTAACAAAACATCTACTGCTCTTTGAATCACAGTGGCAAGCAGGATGCAGCTTGAGCATCTTCAGGAGCTGGAGCCAGGCACAACCCAGTGCAAACCACAGACACCTTCTAACCCTGGAAGCAGCGAACCCAGGAACCAAACGCCATCATGGTGAGAAGCCTTTTGAGCTGACTTGCTTTCCAGAGGAACTACATCACATAGGAGAAACGGCGCAGGACGTGCCTGTGGGTTTCATTGGATAGGTGTTAGATATTACTTTCTATTTTGGGCTGCCTCTGCTCATGGATGGCCATGCCAAGGAAGGAGGTGTCAAAATTCTCAGGCAAGACCCCTCCCTGGGAGATTTCTAAATAAATCTGGAAAAAGGCTGAATCAACATTTCTGCTTTTGGAAGCAGGCTGGTCCCTCCTTGAAATTCAGTCCAACATTCATCACATAGCAGGCTTGATCTGTACATCAACTTCAAACATTCATTTAAATGGTTTCTAGCCACACCGCTGCTTACGTAGCTACAGAAAGGTATTTCTGCATCGGTTTATTTCACAGCCCAGTGTTGCGGTTTTGAACTCCTGGCTGGCAGCAAAACAAACCCCCCAACAGCCGCTCGCTCACCCTCCCCTGTCCCAGGGATGGGGGCAGACTTAAAGGGGTGAAGGGAAAAGAGACTCATGGGTTGAGATAAGAACAATGTAATAATTAAACTGCAAAAATACAGGAAATAATGATTATAATAATTAAGATAGTACTAATAGTAATATATACAAACGAGTGACACACAGTGTCACTGCTCACCACCCCATCACCAAGGCTCAGCCCGTTCCCAGAGCAGGGAGAGTCCTGAAACCACAATCCCACAACAGAGATAAGAACTCAAGTGTCTGACAGAGCAAGAGCTGATCAAGGGAGTGAGATGACTCCCAGAGAGAGGTGACCTGGAGAGAGACAGAGAGCCCTTCCAGACAGCCCCTCATCCCTACCCTGGCCATGCCGGGCATGGGATGGAACAGACCATCGGCCAGTTTGGTCTCAGCCCTAACCCTGAGGTCGAATCCTGGGCTGGTCCCTGGGGCTGTGCTCCCTCCCAGCTCCTCCTGCCCCCGCCGACACGGTTTTTTAGGCCCTTGAGTGTCCTGCCAGCAGCTCTCCCCATCAGTGTGTGATCAGCTTCTCCCCAGCACAGACCCAAACAGCCTCACACTGCTGCTGGGAAGAGAGTGAACTCTGTCCCAGCCCAAACCCGGACACCCGGGTAGAACGTATTTCCCCACGTGTGCACCTCGGTGCAGGCGCTCGTCACTCAGGAGCCCAAGGCGCTGACGACCCAGCCCAGGGAGTCCTGGCTGCTGCCAGGTGGCACCCCAGGGTCTGACTTTCATTAGATGGTTATCATCCGTGTTACCATCAAATATTAACGACAGGTGACATTTGCTGAGCAGGGGACATGGTAAGAAACCCAGGCCCCAGCACCAAACGCACCACGGGATATTTCTGATGCAAATGTCCTCTACAAGCAGGTGCATTGTTGCTTCTACTGGAAAGAGCTTTGAAATCCTCAGAATTAACTACAGATGTGCTAATTTTGCCGCTCTACTCTGCTCTCATGAGATTTCCCCTGCAGTGCTGTGTTCAGCTGTGGGGTCCCCAACACGAAAAAGACCTGGACCTGTTGGAGAGAGTCCAGAGGAGAGCCACGAAATTGGTCACAGGGCTGGAGCACCTCCCCTGTGAGGCCAGGCTGAGAGAGTTGGGGGTGTGCAGCCTGGAGAAGAGAAGGCTCCGGGGAGACCTTCCAGCACCTCCCAGTGCTGAAAGGGGGCTACAGGAGAGA
>NW_010133390.1:1831-8219 GCF_000699245.1 Pterocles gutturalis | reverse complement strand
GGGGGTGAGGCAGTGGCCCAGGTTGCCCAGAGAAGCTGTGGATGCCCCATCCCTGGAGGGGTTCAAGGCCAGGCTGGATGAGGCTTTGGGCAACCTGGGCTGGTGGGAGGTGTCCCTGCCCATGGCAGGGGGTGGCACTGGATGGGCTTGAAGGTCCCTTCCCACCCAAACCCTTCTGGGATTCTGTGATTCTATAATTATCTGTCAGTCACCTGTTGCCCTTTTTATGACTGTAAGTGTGACCTCTGCACTCCTGCTGGCCAGTGCTCCCATAGCATACGGCGGGCAGCTGTAACCTGCTACCGCTAACACACAGTAAACCCCACTATCATAATGCAGAATAAAACAATTCAAACTTTAGAGAAAGATCTCAACACCTCGGTCCTTCTTCCTTGATTTGGCCGATGTCAGTGAACCCAACATACAAGATCCCGCCATGCCCTGAACATACAAATACAGAAGAGTAGAAAAATCTCTCCTTAATTCCATTTTCACCTTTTTTTTTTTGTCACTGTTTAATCACCAGGTCTCCACTGGTTTCATCTTAAAAGCAGAAAAGAAACTATTAAAAGCAACCCAGAGCCTCCGGGCTGAGCGCTTTCGTTTGCAAGGAATCTCCTGCCGAGCCAAAGCCCTGGCCAGCGTTTCCCTGGGCTGCTCATTAAAAGTCATCAACTTTTTAAACATACCTCTTTGGTGAGATAAGTGGATTTAAGGCCAAAATTTTTGTAGAAAACAACCATTACAGCACAAGGATTTCTAAATGAAAAGCAAAGCCTCCTTGGGAAGTATTTTCCGGACACAGAATTGCATTTCCAACAGGCAGCGTGCCTGCCAGGGAGACTTTCACCGCACACCTTGCACATCACGGTTTTTAGTCAATTGATTTTAAAAGCCAACGTTTTCCCAGCTTTGGGGTTCAGTGTGTGGTTAAAACATGACCAATATTTGCTTGTCATGTCCCAGGGCCAAGACCCCTCAGGGTTTGCTAAACACGCTCCAGGTGTGGCACGAGGCCGTGCCCCTGCTGTGCAGGGCAGGCTTTCGATGTGTCAACGCAACGCTTCCCCCAAAGCGCCATTTGCCCACCAGAAAATGGGGGAAAGATGCTTTGGGGGCAGAAAAAGACCAGCCTAGCCAGAAAAATAAGCCCCACCTCATCCCACCAGCGTGAAGCACCATCACAGATGCATTAGAAGTAGCCTGATAAACCCAATATTCACTAAAATGGAGGAAAAAAATCAGGCTGAGATTTGGGGTGTCCACTCCTAGAAAGCTGCGCGTTGCCTTCAGCCCCTGCCAGGAATCTCTCCCTTCGCCCAGGCACCTTCATTCACAGGAAAGGCTAACGAAAGACATCTGGAACTATCACAGAACCACAGAATGGTTTGGGTGGGAAGGGACCTTCAAGCCCACCCAGTGCCACCACCCGCCATGGGCAGGGACCCCTCCCACCAGCCCAGGTTGCCCAAAGCCTCACCCAACCATTAAAACCACGTGGATATGTTGCACATAGAATACCATACGGTTGACATTTGACACGTGCAGTCTCACTATGAACGCATTCAACGTGCCCAGGGAAAGGCGCGCACGGGGCCGCGAGCAGCCACTGTCACCAGGTGGGACGAGGGTGGACAGGCTTGGAGAGCCGGGCAAGACCCTGGGGAACCAGCACAGGCAGAACCACGAAAACCCTGAGGATATTTGAATTTCAAATTTTTTGGGGGGGGGGGGGGGAAGTGCTTTGTGCTCTTCATCACTCCCTCTCGCAAAGCCAAGGCTGCTAACGCCTTCCCAGTCCCAAACCAGGAACAACCCGACCCCAGCCCCCTTGGAACACACCTCCCCCTGGGTCCCTTCCTCAGGGTCCCCAACGTCTCCTTGTCCCCTGTGTTCACCACTCACCACCTTCCCCTCGCTTTTCACGCCACAGGAATCAGGCTGGGTTCAGCCTTTTGTAAGAATAATTCTGGTTTGGGGCATTTTACTCTCCGCTGAAGCCCAGTTACATAAACTGCTGTGCACGGTTCAGCCTTTTGTAAGAATAATTCTGGTTCGGGGCATTTTACTCTCCACTGAAGCCCAGTTACATAAACTTCTGTGCACACGTGCGCCCAGCTCCTGCACACGCGTGTCCTTGCGTCACCCAGCCCGAAAAACGGCTCGAGAAGAAAACCAAGGGGACAGTCTGGATTAGATAAAAAAGCTTTTTTTGTTTTTTTAACATTCTGAAGCCTGCTGCAAATCCTCAATTGCTTGAATTATGATTTGACCTATTTGCATTTCTCCTTTCCTTGCCTTTTTCTGGGGAAGGAAATTCCATTTAGATAAAACAACTTATTGTGAAGTGATGCTTGAGAGCAGGACGGAGGCGCGCATCCACGTGGGACCAGACCGAGCACAGGCTGATGCTCCCGCACGGCTCTGCAGAAGCAGCTTCCCACCAGATATTAATGAAAATAAAACAGGAGCAGCGTTTGGACGTGGCGATTTTAAACGCTTGTATCTAAAGAAGGCGGGATGGCTCATCACACCCACCCCTGACAGCCAGAAATGGAAAGTCCAAACCTGAGCAGATCCCCTCAGGGTCAGAGCTGACCTATTTTGGGAAGAAGCAAGCGGCTCTTGGAGGTGCCCAGTTCTCTACTGCCAACAAACTCTGGGTCAAGAGATCAGGCTTCAGCTTTTAAATTGGAAATAACACGATCTCACCTGGAGCGAGGTGAGATGAAACCCACGGAGGAGACAGCGACGTGGTTCCCAATGAATTTTTACAGGAGGACATAGTGACTTGATTCCTAATGAATTTTTGCAGGATTTGTGCCTTTTCCTTAATTAAACCTATTCATTATCCCAAACTACAGCAAAAAAGCAACTAGATTTGACCACCAAGGAAGTCCAGACATGCAAAACCCAGTGCCACCAGTTCCCAGCAGGAACAGACCCTGTGGGCATCACAGCACCGTAAATAAAGCCCAGTGAGCAATGAGTCGATAGCGCCCAGGACAAGAGCAGCCCTCGCTGGAAGGAAGGTTAAAAGCATCCTAGAAACCCTCATTTCCCATCATCATCCCTTTGCTGGGAGAAGCGTGGTTTCGCCTGGCCCCTCCACACCAAAAGTTCTCCAAACTGAAAGGCAGGACCCCCCGCACCCCTCGCAGACCCGTTCTCCTTCGCTGCAGGATCCCACCCAGAAAACTCACACCCAAATTGTTCGGTAGCGCTCGCTAATTAGGGATTTCCACCCCAAACCAGGGCGGGTTTGGGCAGAGCATCACTTGTCCCATGAAGGCCAGCGCCCGGCGCTGAGCTCTCCTGGGACCAGCAATGGGAAACACCCGGAACAATGGAGGGAGCAAGAAGAGACGGGAGATGATCGTGCACAGCCCCAGATGACAGCTCACCGCGCTCGGGTGCTGCCGGAGAACAGCTCTGCCCCTCGCCGTCGGGCAGCCCCAGTGACAGAACACACAAAGCAACGCTCTCGCGTCGGCTCAGCTGCAAAGTCGTTCGGTTCATAACTAAACAAACAGATTTAATTCACCGGGACCAATGAACAGGTCTGAGCAGACTGCAGCAGAAACTGATCTACCCATCACACAGCAATTCTTCTCTTTGATAGTAAAGGCTCACCCAAAGACCAAACTATCATCAAATTTCCCCTTCTTAGTAGTAAAACCGAAGTCAATCTGAACCCCTGGGGATGTACTGTATTTTTTCAACACATGATAAAGCAGAAAGAGCAAGCGCCCCACACTTTCTAAACCTCAAACCAAACCACGAAAGGATGCAGCGTGGGATTTCCCAGAGCCCCGTCTGTAGGCAAGACGCCGTGCCACCACACCAACCCCACCGACGGACCCACACAGAAGATTTTTCCATATTTTTCTGTCTCCCCAGGCTCCTGTGTGGGGTTAACCCCCCTCCCCACCCCGAGCAGCTCCAGCAGCCCCTCCAGCACTGCCCGGCGCGATGCCGAGGGGATGCACAGGGGGCTGGATGCACGCCGGGCTGGATCCATCGGGCAGCGAGGGCAGGAGGAGGGGAGCCGCCGCGAGGATGCCGGGAACGCCACTAACCCTTGTGAAATTTATTCAGACAGCCGGCGTTGCAGAAGGAACGGATGGATCCCGGCTCCCAGCAGCCCCTACCCTTCATCCCCACAGCGGGGTGGCTCTCGCAGAGGTTACGCGCTGCATGGCCGGTAGCTTTAGGATGGAAAAAAAAAGGAATTTAAAAAAAAAAAAAAAATCCTTATTCAGCAGTCAGCCAGCGAGCTGCATCGCTGCACTCACAGTCCCACATTTCACATCATAAATTCTTGCAGCACTTTAGCAGAGCACTAGGGCACCCAGCTCACAGCAACCATCAAACCACCCTCGTACCAGCATGCACCACGGAGCAGCTCTTAACTCCATCTCTGCCAGGAACAGGCATCCTCCTGCCAAAAAAAAAAAAAAAAAAAAAAAGGACAAAAAAAAGACAACTCTAGGCAACAGCAAGGGGAGGCACGGCTCGGGCTGCCCCTGGAGCCATGCAGAAGGGGCTGTCGGAAATTCAGCCTGAAATCCAAAGGGATGCTCTTTTGGGATGAGGATGATATTTGGAAGCTTGTCCCTTTAAATGCTGCTGGAGGTTATTTTTAGGACACTCTCTTAAAGTACATATCAGAATTTCCTTATTTTTAGCAAACCCTTCATTATACATTTTACTCACGCAGCCACATTTCACAACCCCCCGACGGTTCAATATCAAAACCTCGGAGGGTTCACCACCGCACACCCTCCCGGTGTCTATTTTCTCACCCCTCCGTTGTGGGATGATTGGATTTCCCCAGCCTTTCATATTTTACCAGTCTCAGGGGAATGAGCAAGTTCAGAGGAAAAATGCGGCATAAATCCCGATTTAATACAAGATGAGCAGCTGCAGCCAAGATGCTCCAGCGCGGTGTGCGGCTGAACGCAGAGCCACGGCTTGGGGGATCGGAGGCGAGACCGCTGTCAAGTATTTACAAGGATTAACAGTTTATACTTGATCGTTTTCTCCCACTTTAGCTGGATTGCAAGGTTTTTACAGCAAAGAAAAAAGGCCGATATTCCATCTTTTAAACTGCAACCACTCTCCGGGTCTATATATTTAAAAAAAAAAAAAAAAAAAGAGGCAGGGACTTTGCAAGCATTCTGGATGGAAAAAGGACAAATTCTGGAAAATCAAGCTATAGCCACACTACAGATCCGAGGTAGGAAAACTAATGCTGGCAATGCGCATGCACGTAAAAACTTTAGTCGCTTCTTTGCATGTCTACTCGTGCTTTGGGGAAGAACCAGCAGTTTTTCAAGGGGAAAAAACCACCAACTGTGTAAGAACAGCAGTTTTTAACTGGAGGGGAAGGTCTTGGTGGGATTTAGCTCAAAATGAGCATTTCCACTGCTGTCCTCAGATCCAAGAACCAGATGGAGCCCGGATCTGTGTTTGGACACTAGGATCAGAGACAATATGTACGTAGATCTGTGTATCTATGTATATAGACATAACCACACACACACACATGTATAGAATAAACTCGTCTTTGCATACAAATCCCCAAACCTTGTGTGTGCCTACCACCAGCAGAGCTGGGATTTCCTCCTATGCCTCCGTTTCCCTAAAAATCAGACCATCGATGGTCAGTTGAGGAGCAGCTCCCAAGCCAGGCCCCAACACAACCAACCGCCGCCTTCTCCTTAGGCCCAGCTCTGCCTCCCAGGCTCCCAGCCCAGCCTGCTAAGGACAGGCAGCGAGAGGGGGTTCAGTGGGGACTTGCAAGAACCTTACCCTGGGTTTGGAAGTGTCATGGTTTTACACCACGCAGCCGCTCGCTCACCCTCCTCCTTCCCCCCACCTAGGGATGGAGGAGAGAATTAAAGGGGTGAAGGGAAAAGAGACTCGTGGGTTGAGATAAGAACAATTTGATAACTAAACTACAATGATATTGGAAATAATCGTAACGATGATAGTAACATATACAAATAGACACGATGATAGTAATAGTAACATATATGAATAGACAAATGAGTGACACTGCTCACCACCCCATGACCAAAGCTCAGCCCCTTCCCAGCCAACAATCCTGGAGCAGGGAGAGTCTCAAAACCACAATCTCAGGAATGGAGATAAGAGCCCGAGTGTCTGCGAGACCAAGAGCGCGAGACAACCCTGAGAGATCTGACCTGGGGAGAGAGTGAGCAAGCACTTCCAGACCAACCCTCACCCATACCCTGTCCATGCCGGGCATGGGATGGAACAGACCATCGGACAGTTTGGTCTCAGCCCTAACCCTGAGGTCGAATCCTGGGCTGGTCCCTGGGGCTGTGCTCCCTCCCAGCTCCTCCTGCCCCTGCAGACACGG
>NW_010133390.1:0-1783 GCF_000699245.1 Pterocles gutturalis | reverse complement strand
GTGATCAGCTTCTCCTCAGCACAAACCCAAACCAGCCTCACACCAGCTGCTGTGGAGAAATCTGTCACAGCCAAAGTCCGGACAGGAAGACAAGACAGCAGCGGGAGCGGGGCATGGAGACAACCACCTGAGCCTTGCAGAAGTTTCCTCCAGCAGGGAGTGAAGGTCGCGAAGCTCAACGAGGCAGGACAAGCCAGGCTGAGCTAACGACCTGCTGTGTATGAACACACCAACACAGGGTCCTGGTCAAAGATACCATCACCAAGTATCTCTGTCTGGAAGGGATCTATAAGGATCAGGAAGTTCAACTCCCTGCGTCATCCCTGTATGAACACACCAACACAGGGTCCTGGTCAAAGATACCATCACCAAGTATCTCTGTCTGGAAGGGATCAGGAAGTTCAACTCCCTGCATCATCCCTGGGGAGGTCTCCTCGCTTGCCAGACAAACCCACAGCATGGAAATCCATGACCTCCCCTAGTTCTCGACAGGAAAATGCACTGGATGGCTGTCTACATCACAGAATCACAGCACGGTTTGGGTTGGAAGGAACCTTAAAGCCCACCCAGTGCCACCCCCTGCCATGGGCAGGGACACCTCCCACTAGCCCAGGTTGCCCAAAGCCTCATCCAGCCTGGCCTTGATCCCTAGATCTTCCCTCCAAGATACTCTTTTCCATTGCTCTTCTCAACAATCTCCTTGTTCTAGTGGTGGCTTGACCACAACTCAGCTCCGCTCCTGTTGCAGGATCTGCAAAGAAGGATCAGAGAGCGCAAAGCCAAGATCCTCTCCATCAGTCCTCGTCTTGCTTTCTGTAAGATATACTCAAACCATTACGTCTTGCTGAGCAACATAAAATCAGCAGGCAAGTGGGGGGAACAGGGAGGTCCCCCAGGGCAAGCCGAGGGGATCCAGGAAAAGACCAGGACAAAAATGATGAATGAGGGACCCAGAAGGAGGGAACCCATCTCCCCGTGGCACAGCCGGCATCCCCACGGCCACACACCGCTCCCGGGTCACCGGCTCTGTGGGCAGTATCAAACCACTTTCAGAAAAATACGTCAGATTTCAAAAAATGCACCTTCCTAAACAACTTCTACCTTCCAAATATTTCATGTGGGATAAATCTAGGCAGCAAGGTTGGCTGATGACTATAGCTTGGTTTTAGTCTGAATATTTTGTCCAAGTTTGTTGAAATTCTAAAACACAGTGGAAAAAGTTCAAGTGGTTTTTATTTTCCTGTCCCCGAGCGTGACCACTAACACAGACCCAACAGAACTCCAAGGGCCATATACTTCAATGTGACACTTCCTTTTCTCATCATTATTATTCAACTAATCTTTTAACAATCCGCAGCCCTTAATTTTTTATCATCTTTACAGCCATGACACATCCACCTTCAAAACCAACCGCTAAAAACACCAAGTTAATTTTTAAAATCTGGAGCTCTGATAGGATTAGTGGTACGAAAATAACTCAAACTCCAGTTCATCCATTAAAAATCAATCAGAAATGGTTTATTTGTAGCAGTTGAAATCACTCCTCCCTCGTTTAGCTCAGAAAGGAGCCCTGCGTGCAGTCGGGAGGGAGGGGAGGCTGCATCGAACCAACTTCAAGGTCTTTCTCAAACACTTTCCCGCGCGAAAGGAGCACCGCCCCAGGGAGCTGCAAAAGCCAGCACTCAGCCAGCGCCAACATTCTGGTGGCCCACACACTGCGAACCCCAGCCCGCCCCGCGCTGTGCCCCATTGCTGTATTTATAAGGTTACATACGGCGTTTCC
>NW_010133389.1:0-20110 GCF_000699245.1 Pterocles gutturalis | reverse complement strand
CCGTTCTATGATTCTATGATTCTACGATTTCACATGCTGGCTTGATCCTGCCATCTGCTCATGCTTTGCTGTTTGCGGTTGCAGACGTATTTGGCTGGGCCTCCTTTCTGAGGGCTTTTTGCAATCATTTCACAATCCCCTGACACCGCGACCAGCACAACAAGGAGTCCTGCAGGAAGCAGGGCCAGCCTTGCAGGGCTGGATGCAGTGTGTCCCCAGCAAACCCAGGGCTGCCTCCAGCCCTCCCACGGCAGCCCCGGCTGACTCCCAGAGTGTGGGTGTCAGTTCCCAGGCTCTCAGCAAAGCCCAGGCCAGAGCACAGCCTCATTAATAACTTGGTTTAATGCTGCTTTCCCAAAGCTGCTGGGAGCACTGAGCCCCTTCTTTGAGCAAGTGGTGTTTGTCCAGTGAGTTTTGGAGCCAGAGGCAAAAGCTCTCCTGGCAGCAAAAGACAACACACACAAAACTGGTTTGTGCCCCTGTGTTTGCTGGTGTCTCAGGACCCCTTGGTGGGGACGGATAAGCAAACAGGACAGCTCCACCTTGCTGGGCAGCTGCAAGAAGAGGGGACTTGCGTGGTCCCTCTCCTGTCAGCCAGCAACTCCCACCCCTGCAGCCGAGGGATGCATCACCCAGGGAGGCTGCAAAAGCCAGAACCTGGGGGATGATTTTGCTTGGGGCAGGAGAGCAGCCCTGCATGCAGCCCCTCCCACCCTTCTGAAGCCCATCACAACAGCCAGAAGAAGTGAGTTTGGTTGTAAAGGATATATTTTATTGCTTCGCATCCTGTCCAAAAGCCAGTCTGGCTCACAGCCGCATGCTCCAACGTGGAGTTGGGAGCAGCACAGAGCCCGCTCAGCACCTGTCCTGTGCTGGGGGCCAGTACGTTGGACTTCACAGTTTCTTTACACAGCCTTAAAATAATAGACCTTAATGCCTGCCTAATAAGCAATCAAGCCAGATAAATGTGCTTGATAGAAACACTCAGCTACAAGCTTTACTCCAGCCAACACACAGCCTTGCTGATAATGTTAAGCCCCACAAATCCTATTATTGCATTTATATGACTTAATAGACCTTTACTGACCAAAGTCCACGTCTGAAGTCTCTGCAAGCAGATAGCACTGCAGCTGTGGTACAGCCCTGCAGCTTGCTCCTTCTCGGCATGCTGGGGGGAGTTTGCAAGCACAGGGGAGATGCCATTTCCCTGCCAGCCCTGTCCCAAAGGTCTGTCCCTCCTCTACTTGCAGTCTCACCTTATGGTGTCCTCGGGTTAGTGACCTCTCGTTTTACTAAAAGTTTGTAATAGAGCTGCTCTCAAATGGCTGCAGCGTGACTGCGATGAATTTTGCAAAATATTTTATTCCCCCACCTGCACAGCCTCACATGCAGTTTTCACCATGTGGGCTTTTCAAATTTGGGGAGAATGTATATGAGAGGTTTTTTTGTTTTGTTTTGTTTTGTTTTTCAAAAAAAGTAAGCATTTGGCTTAATAATGTCCAAATCTCTGACAACAGCAAAACCAAGAGAGATAAAAGGGGAAAATTCCACTAAAAAGAACATTTTTTTTCTGATTTAATTGCAATTTTGTACCTAAAAAAGAAAAACAAAATCAAAGGGACAGATTCTGACTATCCTTCTCTGAACTACACTGCAGCAGTGTTCTGCAAAAGCTAAAAGAAGAGCCTAGAACAGCCCAGTCATACAGCCACACTGTCACCTTTGCTGTCCCCAAACTCTCCATCTCAGCTGCTATTAATTGCCCTGCGAGGAAGCGCCCAGAAAACAGCCCAGGCAAGACCACGGGGACCTAGGACCTGCCTGGTACCCTATGGCCCTGCAAGCCGAAAAGGAGCAAACAGGTGAGAGGGAAATGAAACTCGGCCATCGTTTATTTGGCAGAAAAATAAGAGCAATCTTCCAGAAAAAGCCAGCCTGCAGCATAAAGGTTACTCTGTGAAGCACAAGGAGCCAGAAGTAGAGCCTTCCAGGAAGACTGAATGAAAGCACAGTCTTTAAATATAAATACAAATGTATAAAATTCCCCCCAAAAAAGTCATAGGAAAAGCTGCCATCCTGCTATGCTACAGAAATCCCCTCTGGTGGGACGGCTGCTCATCTCCCCCTCTGGGCTGTGGATCAGCTCCCACACTGGTCCAGGTCCCCGCTAGCATGACCATGGGGCGAGTGAGGACCTGGGTGCTCCCCCACCACTGAGAGCACCCAGCCGGTGCAGGGAGTCCCGGCTGGGGGATCTCTGCGGCAGGCAGGGCAGCGCCGAGGGGGCTGTGGAGCAGACAGCAGCCCCTTCGGCCAGCCTTGTGGCCAGCGGGTGGGTGGGTGGTCTGTGGATGTCCATTGCCGGGCAGTGGGTCAGTCATCGGTGGGGAAGGCATCGGTCCTAAGGAAGGCAAGGAGGGGGCAGTGAGGTGGAAAGGGTCTTAGCAAGAGCACCCACCCAAGCTGGGAGTCCATTGCCTTGTGTGGTGTGGCTTCCCTGTTCCCAAGCATTGCCTTTTCCCTGCAGCTCCCAAAAAAAATCTGCCTTCAAGGCAAGCCCAGACCAGGAGGGTCCTGTGCCCTAAGCACCTCCACGCTCTAGCCACAGCTCTGGCAGCCCTCCCAGGTGTGGCCCCGGGAGCCAGATGCCTGCCCTTCCACGGGGAAGGATCTGGGGATGGAGGGGTAGCACCCTCACCCTGCTGCCCCCCACTCCCCCCGCCTACCTCTTCAGGCCTGACTTAGACCTGCTGCCGCTTCTGCCGCTTGGGTCTGCCCCTGGGACGTGAGGACTGTCCCTTCTTCTTGCCCTTCTTATCATTCTTGACTTTATTGTCCACGTCCTGCATCACCTTCTGGATGGCGGGGTCAGTGGGAGAGGCACAGATTTTCTTGTTCCCCTTCGTGGTAAGACTGGGGGTGCAGGCAGAAAGGTTTGATGAGGGGTGGGCAGGGGGAGGACCTGGAGAGGGAAGGTCTGGCTGGAGCCAGACTGCCCCAAATGGTCCCAACCACAGGAGGATACTTACACGACAGCACGCAGCAGACATCCCGAGTCGGGTCCCTGGAGGCTGTAGGACTTCACCAAGCTGCTGGAGATGGCTTTGCGGCTGTTCTTCAGGCAGCAGTCCGGGGCCGAGCTGCCAATGCCTGGGAGCAAGGGGGACACATGGGCTTTCAGACCCTCACCAAGCCAGGGCACCTTCCCAGCCCCGGGGAGCACAGCACAGCTTGCTCACAGCACCGAGCTTGCTTGGTGCCATTCATGGGAGAGATGCTGGGACACCATGTGAGGATGAGAGCTCTCAAACCTGGTGCCCAGCTGCAGGTCAGACCCTCCCTCAGAGATATGTGACACCAGTTTCACTGCCGACAGAGGGGAAACTGAGGCAGAGATGAGCTCCTTGCGAAGGACTGAGCCTTGTTCTCCTGCCTATGCTTTTAGCTTGGCATGCTGCTGTCCCACTGGCCACGTGCACACATGCATGCTGCTGAGCAAAGCCAGCACAGCCAATGCCACACACCAACCAGGTGCGCACACACACACCCCCACCCCTACACATGACTGCACCAAAAAGCCTACACCCCCAGCCATGCACGCACCCAAATGCACCACAAACACCCCCTGTGCACCGCGATCTCAGCACCCAGCACCCTGCGCAGACCCCACTGAGCACCCGTATCCCCTGTCCCATCCCACTTGTAGGCGGGCAGAAGGGCTTCGCACCCCTCACCTTGAGTCTGGGCGATAAGGAGGGTTGCGGCCAGGGGCGGTGGCAGGAGGAGGCGCAGAGCCATGGTGGCTGCCGTGGGTGCTGAGCTGGGTGAGTCGGGGGAGCAGGATGCACACTGCTGCCTCGTGCCGAGGCTGCTCCTATTTATTCTCTGGATGCTTTGCTTTCATTTTTGTCCAGCCTGGCAGACCGCCCACCAGCCAGCTGGGGGCTGGGTGATGGAGAAGCAGGAGGGTGGGGGCTTCCTGTAAGCCATGAGCCCCCCCCTTTACAGACACGTCCTGTCTTGTTCCCAGCTGCCCATCACGGCATGGGCTGCCAGATGGGGGGCATGCCGGGGACACAGCCCACATCATGGCTAGATGAATTTGTGGGGTACTGTTTCCTACCCAGTCTCACAACCTGCTGCTACCTGCTCTCAGAGGGTCGGGTGTTGCTGCTTTCCTGCTTGTTCCCCAGGCAGGGACCCTGGCGAGTGGCCAAGCCATGAGGGAAGCCAAGGAGTCACTCTGTTTTGCTTCCCAACTCATGCGTTGCTCCAGAGCCAAGCCATCCACCCCACATAGGTGAGAAGGGGCTCAGGGTGACCCTACATCCCAGTCCCCTGAGCTCCCATCCCTGTCCAGGAGCCTCAGGGACCTCCCCAAACAGCTGAACACATCTGTAGGGCTGCGATGTGCAAGGACCAGACTGCAAACAGGACTGGGGGAGATAGCGCAGCACCATATCTCAGTGCTGATACAAAATTGTGGGGAGCTGAGGATGAGCAGGGACCTCAACCATCTGGAGGAGTGGGCTGACGGGAACCTCCTGAGGTTTAATACAGACGAGGTGTGAAGTCCCATGGGCAGGATGGCGTCACCCTGTGCTGCTGGACAGGTTGGGCATGGCTGGCAAGACGGGCTATGCAGAAGTGGACCCAGGGGAGCTGAACAGGAGCCCACAGGGCACCCCTGTGGTGGCAAAGGCCACCCAAAGAGATGGCCACGTGGCTGGACCAAGCCCCGAGCAACCCAGTGTAACACTGGTTCTGCTCTGAGGAGAGGATGGCCAGGGACCTCCACATTTTCATGCAGTCACCAGGGCATGGTCTGGAAGAGACCAAGGATGGAGGTTTCACAACTTTGGGCAAGCTCTTCCAATGCTTGAAATGTTCTCATGTTGAAAACATTTTCCCCCCTATTTAGTTGGAATTTCCCTTGATGCATCCAGTGCCCCTACCTCTCACCCAGAGCACTGGAACAGGCTGCCCAGAGAGGTTGTGGAGTCTCCTTCTCTGGAGACATTCAAAGCCCACCTGGATGCGTTCCTGTGTGATCTGATCTAGGTGTTCCTGCTCCGGCAGGGGGATTGGTCTAGATGATCTTTCGAGGTCCCTTCCAATCTCTAACATTCTGTGATTTTGTGATTTGGGGTGATTCACCCTGCCCCAGAGCCCCTCTGAGAAGATCCAGGCCCTGGCATCTCTCCTGCTCCCCTGGGCAGCCCCCCACCAGCAAGGACTCCCCTTTACTGTCCCATCCCCAGCTTCACCACCCCACCGTTCACAGCCCCTCTTGGCCTGCCCTGGCCTCCAGCTCCTTGGACAGCCCCAGTCCTACTGCCCGTGTCAGCTGTGTCCTGTGAGCCCCAATGGGATGCAGAGCCCCACTGGTGTCTACGCGATGCTGGAGAGGGGCAGCAAGCCCCTTCCCAGACCCCGCTGCCTGTAAGCAGGGGTGCAGCCCCAGGACTTTTCACGGGTTCCTGATAAGGACCCTCATAAATAGTTATCGAGGGCAATGAGTAACTCAGAGGGAGACCAAAGTCCCGGCTGCTGTAGAAAGCAGAGCTGTGATAAGATGCCCGCAGTCTTGCCCGTCCTCAGCAGGGAGGGGGCAATGCTGGAGTGATGGCGGGGGGCTCACCAATAACTGCCCTGCAGCCCTCCCTTGGGCAAGGAGAGCAGCAAGCTGCAGCATCTTGCTGCCTTCCCTGGGGACAAGCTGGGCGCCTGGGGCAGTGTGGGATCCACGGCTGCACTCCTGGGGCTTCCTCCATCACCCACGGAGAAGAGAAACAGAGCTCGGGGGTACCCATGCACCCAGCACGTGGATGGGAGGAGGCAGCTCCCCACACACACATGCAGGACCAAGGTTAGTGTGGCCTTGGGCAGCAGCCCCTGGGCCATGTGGCAGGCAGGGGCCACCATGGCAGGCAGGGGCTACCAGCAGCTGCAGGTCGCCTGTGGGTGCATCTGTCCAGGGTGCCTGGCAGCATGGGGAACTAGTCCCTGGAGGCATCCTGTGTGCTGTCACTCATCCCTCCAACCCCAAAGCACCAGTGGCATCAGGACAGGGCAGGAAAAGGACAGCCATCCTGGCACTTATCGCCTTTCCAGCCCTTACCTCTGCAACCTCTCCAGGCAGCAGTGCCCAGGTGCTCACCTCCACCCTTGTCACAGCTGGAACACTGTCCCTGTGCTGGAAAAGCTGGGGGAGCACTGATCTCATAGCCATCCACCCTGGCTTCTCCCAGAGCCTATGTGGTATCAGGAAAAGTGATGTGGAGGGAGGGGAGACATGTCACAGATCGCCCCCAGCACAGACCAGTCCAGCCCAGGGCTCCCTGTGCTCCCAGAGGAACCCAAGAGATCTCTGCAGTCCCTCTGCAGAGCCCAGATCCCTTCCTTGCCCAGTCCCAGCCACGGCAGCAGGCATTCGGAAAGTCCCTGGCTCTCTGCGTGTTTTCAAGACACCGCAGCAGCATCCTCTAGCCAGAGGCCAGCCCCAAACGTAGCCTGAGATGCTGAGTAGGGTCAGAGCCCACGTTCCCTTCATTGGCACCAGTCTTTGGCAATGCTCTGGTTGCTGTGATTTTTACACCCCAAACAAAGCAGCTGGCTGAGCAGACCCTCGCTACAATCCTTCCAGGGAAGGCGGATTGGACAGGACCCAGGAGGGAACAAATTAAGGACAGGGATACTTGGCCATTGCTTCAGCTGAGCAATGCAGATGCACCTGCATACCTGAGCAGCAGGACCCCACGGAAACCAGCCTGGGGGTCCACGACCCATCTCCCCTCCTGCTGCCCTTCCCTCACCTCCCCCTTCCCCCGTTCACTCCTTCCTCTCCAAGTGTGTTGCTCTGTCACCTGTCACCTCAGCTCAGGAAGAAAGCTGGGAGCTTCCAGCAATGAGAGAGGGGTGAGCATCCCTGTTTGCAGGGGTGTCACAAGGCAGACCAGCCTTTTGGGATACAGAAGCTGCTGGAGGTGGGGGGTGAGGCAAGGCTTTTTATGGCTCTCCAGCACTAGCAGCCTCCAGCAGCTGCTCTAGCCAGGCACAATTTCGTGCACGCACCCAAATAAACCCATTTCTTACCAGCTTGGGCTCCTGCAGCCACTGACCTTTTCCCAGAGCTCAGAGATGCAGGATGGAGACAGAGACAGGGAGGGGGACATAACCAGGCAGGGTGTCCCTCTGCGGTGTCGCAGCTGCAGGGTACTCTTTTCTGGCCCCACGGTCTGTGTCAGGCACCATACAGAGCCTTTGCAACAGGGCTTCATGCAATGGTGCCTCCAGCTACCCTCCTGCTCGGGCAGCCCAGCTCCAGCCCTCCATGCATCCCTATGGTGCAGGGACCTCCAGACTGCAGGAAGAGGGGAGGGTGTCCTAGGCAGAGACTATGATGTCCTTACACACCATGTGTGCAGGAACAGTGGCACCATAGCAAAGATCACTAAACTGCCTTGCCTGTGAGCCCTTCCCAGGCAGTGAAACCACTGTGGCAGCTTGTAGGGACTCACTCAAGCCTCCATCCCAAATGCTTCCTATGTTTGCACCCTGCACCCTGTCACCAGAGCCTGGAGTTTGCCCACAATTTACTTCCCTGGCTTCCAGCATCACAGTTTCCTGGCATCTCACCCTGTAATGCCAGAAGATCCTCTCTCCTCACCCCTCAGCTCTGGGCTGCGCTGCAAAAGCCCCCAGCTCTGTCTCACTTAACTAGACAGCAGGGTCTTCTCCCCAGGTGGCTCGGGGCTGCGAGCAGAGGCTCCTCGGGTACACACACAGACCGAAGGCATCGAGGAGAGCTAAACAGGGGGACTGGGAATTTCCAAAGCCTTCTGGATGCTGCCTCCAAGTTAAAGTCACTACTAACAGGAACAGGGTCGCACAGCTCAGCTTAACCCGCTGACCAGCAAATTCCTTCCAGCAGAGGCCCCGATTCCCAGGACCCACTGCAGAGGTAGTTTGCAAAACCCAGCATGGAAAACCCCCACGGCTGGGAAGGGGAGTGAGCTGCATGCCAGGCACACCATATAGAAACACCGTATAGCAAAACAGTCTTCGGGAAGTGCGAGAGAATTGCTGGAAGCCAGTGGCACACGAGCCCGGCAGGGTCCCTGCTGGCTGCCGCACGGTCCCCCGGCATTCGTTTCGGGATGAGCACAACATGCTGGGAAGGGCAGGGAAGCCAGCTCGTCGGGAGTCCCCTCCCCGCGCACAGGCGCTGGAGCTGGCTGGGCTTGGAGAAGGTCTTCGGCCAGAGAAGTTTGTCCCCTGCCATGGCCCAGGTGGAAATTTGGTTTCTCAGCTGTGTGGGGGTGGAAGGAGTTAACCCTTTGGTTGCTAGCATGACCACAGAGAGGCTCAGCTGCTTTGGGGCAGGACAGGCTCAGTGCTGGAAAATGTGCATGGGGCGGTAGTGAGTGGGCTGAGAGGGACCCGAGCAGATCCTGTGCCCTGGAAAGATGCCCTCTTCCTGCAGCATCCTCTGCGTGGTGTGCAGTGCTGCCCGTAGTGCTCCCTCAGACCCAAAATCAAGGGACAGGGCAGGATCTGTGTTTTGTCTCCCTGTAGAAATCATGTGGCCAGGGTTGCTCAGCTCTCAGCCCTCCTGATCCAGGCATTACCCAACACACAGGATCCTCTGGGCTCAGACTGTTGTGGGTATGCACATTTGTCACTTACGTCACCAGTAAATATTCAGTGCTGAAAGGGGTGATGGCTCAGAGCCTCTGTGGCACTGCAGAGACCTCCACAGGGTGGCCAAGGTTTGTGGTGGAAAGGGGACACAGCAAGAGGCTCCTGCTCTTGGCAGGAATGCTAGCCCAGAGAGCAGGAGATGGTGCAGGGAAGAGGTGGTCACCTGGTGTTTGCACGTACCCCTCTCAGCCAGCCTTTGCACCGACCACAGGACCAGCCTTCACTCTTCTACTGAGCAGCACATCAGTCCTCCACCCAGAAATCCCATGGTTCCTCATACGGCAGCATAAAGCTCAGTGGAAACTGCTGGCACCAACCCAGCCTTCACTGAAAGTGGAGATGTAACAAGTCATATATGTTCTCATGGTAGAGCGAGAAGCAGCACCCAAAGCAAGGCATGGCATGCGTGCCAGCCCAGCCAGCAGCCTGCGCTGTTTGAAACGGGTGCCATGGCAGGGCTCTGTGCAGGCTGAGATGCATACACACATACGCTTCGTGCAAAGGCATCATCCTGGAGTGTGAATTCAGAGACACTCAACAAGCTGCTGGGAAAGAAAGCCAGCTGAGTGCTGTTGGAGAGAAAACTGCTCCTTCTCCATCTTGTGATGTCAGACTTTGTACCTGACACCAGGCAGAGCTGTGCTGCAGATGGCCAGTGTCCACCCAGCAGCTCGCTCTGCCCTGCACTTCTGGCACAAGCTCAGCTCCATGGGCTGGAGAGCCTGGCCCCAGCCTCCAGAGCAAACAGCAGTTGGCACACGCAGTAAGTTCATCAGGAGGGGGGAAATGGAGACAGAGAAATTAAAGACGGCTGAAGGGAAATGAAGCAAAACATGGAGAAGGCTCTGGAGAGTTTGCAGAAGTCATGAGAGCAACACGGAAACTAGGAACTGGATATGCTTCAGCCAAGACCAGAACACACCAGAGAGGGGCTCTGCTGCTGGTGGTGGCTCAGCCAGCAACCCCAACCCAATGCCCAGGCAGCGGTGGTAGAAAATGCAAATGCAGAGACAAAGCAAAGAGAAAGGAGACGAAGCCTCACAGGACTAGGGCACCGACACCAGGCAGAGACCCACCACGTTGCCTGCCAGCTTCATGGGCCACAAGCTTCTGGACTTGGCATCAGAGGGAGTACCAGTGTCAGGAGGGCACCCAAACAGCAGTCATCTGAGCCCTTTCCAGCAGCCTGCACAGAAAAGAAACAGCTGCTGGAAGAGATAGAAATGGCCAGGGGGCTCCAGGAGCCCACCTCCACACTGGAGAGGTCTCATCCTGCCCGAATGTAATAAAAAGATTGGAAGAAGTTATGTACTCCATACTAAATATAACTGGTCATTAACAGTAATTCAGAACAGCAGGGCACAGCGATGAAGCTGTCAAAACCCTGCAATAGCTGACCCCACTGTGGGGGCAGCGCTTGAAGATGAGGAGTGACCCGAGGTTCATTTTGGCACCCAGGCAAAGAGAAGAAACACAGAGGGGATGCCCTGCACCACCAAGGAGACCTGCACAATGCACAGCAACCTCCTCAAACCTCCTCCTTGCAACACAGAGCAAGGACTAACCCAAGACTTGGGGAGTCAAGAATGGCCATTTGACCTGGCCATCAAATCGGTGTCTCCAAGAGCAGGCATGGGACGCACGCCTGAACACGAGGAAAACAGTGTTTGGAGCCAGGACTCTTCTTGAGATACCGCAGCCGGCCAGCGTGCATCTGAGCTCTTTGGTTCAGTGGGTGGCTGCAGGCAGCATGCGATGGGCTGGGAACAGTGCGGGGGGCTGGAAATTCCCTTTGGGGCTGGGGATCATGCGAGACGGCTGTTTACAGCAAGGGAAGAGCTGCATGGCCAGAAGCCGGGAGACCTCCCGGCAGCATCTGCCTGCCAAAGCCCCGTAGACCCTGCAATGGCAGCCTTGGGAAAGTCACCCAGACAGTTTGCAAGATTCGTCTGGAGGGTGCCTGACTCAGGCATCAGGGGCAAGGGGAGAAACACGACCGTACCTGTCGATGGGTCCCATCCTGATGCATTGGCAGGAGAGCAGACCATAGATGTTGCAGACGTCTGGAGGAGCTCAGGGCTACCAAGACGAAACTGAGCCCAGGCCCTGTCCTGAGTCCCTCAGAAGTGACTGACTGTTGTCACAGTCACAAAGGGGAATTTTTCCCCCCAGAATACCACAAGAACTACAGCCCCAAGTTCTACCTGTGCAGGGCTCTGCTCCAGGCTCAAAGCTGCAGTTGCCAGCATTGCAAACCTTCTTATGGCTGCACCAAGGCAAGTTTACAGAGTCAAGAAAGAGGTTTACAGGATGAGTTGATATGGTTGGCATCACTCGGGAAGAGCATCATCAGGACATGCTGCTATCTCCATTGCCTACAACTACCTCCCACTGGACAGTGGATCACTTAGACAAATACCACAGCCTCTGAAGCCCATCACAACACAGCTCTTGCAGATGTGGTCCATCCCATGCCCCTTGAGTTTCTCTCTCCACTCTGCAGGGAGACGAGGCCAGATCCCAATTCTCCCATGGGTTTCCAGATACAAATCATTTGTTGCCTGTTCCCATCTCTTCCCACTCTCTCCAGAGCCTTATTAGACTCAGGCCCAATGCTGAGTTGGGCAGAACATGTTCCACCAACAACTCACAGTATTGTCTTCACCCTCACAGCTTTAACTTAAAAATAGGCTGATCTGCTGTTGTGGGTTAACCTCAGTAGTCAGCTATACCTACAGCTCGCTCACTCCCCGCCAAGTGGGATGGGGGAGAGTGAGTTATCATAAGGGTAAAAGTGAGAAATCTCATGGCTTGAGATAAAATACAATTTAATAGGTAAAGCAAAAGCTGCATGCACAAACAAAGCAAAATAAGGAATTAATTCACTCCTTCCCACCAGCAGGCAGGTGTTTACCACTTCCAGCAAAGCCTTCATCATTCTAATTAAGAAAATACCTTAATCACATGTAGCAGCTACTCGGGAAGACAAACACCATAACTTTGAAGGTACCCCCCTTCATCCTTTCTCCTAGCTTTTATTGCTGAGCATGACACCATATGGTGTGAAATATCTCTTTGGTCCACTGGGGTTAGCTCTCCCAGCTGTGTCCCCTCCCAGCTTCTCATGTACCCCCAGCTTACAGAAAAGGCCTCAAGACTGTGCAAACACTGTTCAGCAATAACTAAAACATCCCTATATTATCAACACTGTTTTGGTCACAAATCCAAAACACAGCACCATGCTAGCTACTATGAAGAAAATTAACTCTATCCCAGACAAAACCAGTACAATTTCTACCCCTTATTTGATATTTATGTCATACTCGAGTCTCACACCATCCAATACATCCTCATTAACCACCTCCCCCTCCCTTCCCATCCTTTGATTTATAAACAGATATCATTATACAATCATAGAATCATAGAATGGTTTGGGTTGGAAGGGACCTTAAAGATCATCCAGCTCCACCCCCCCTGCCATGGGCAGGGACACCCCCCACTAGACCAGGTTGCTCAAAGCCTCATCCAGCCTGGCCTTGAACACCTCCAGGGATGGGGCATCCACAGCTTCCCTGCGCAACCTCTTCCAGTGTCTCACCACCCTCACTGTAAAAAATTTCTTCCTGATGTCTAGTCTAAATCTGCCCTCTTTCAGCTTATAACTGTTACCCCTTGTCCTCTCACTACACTCCCTGGTAAACAGTGCTTCCCCATCTCTCCTGTAGCCCCCTTCAGGTACTGGAAGGCTGCTATTTGGTCTCCTCAGAGCCACCTTTTCTCCAAGCTGAATAACCCCACTTCTTTCAGCCTGTCCTCACAGGGGAGGTGCTCTAGCCCTCTGACCAATTTTGTGGCTCTCCTCCTATCATTCCCTTAGTCTACTGGGTACCCCTGTAAATGTCCACAAAACACCCATTGAGTTCATCCATGACTTTGGGCTCCATCTGTTATGGTGGTCACTCAGGACAGGAGAGTTGGTAAGATGCGTGGAGTCACTGGGCACCAAAGCCATCTCAGGTCAGGTCACTGCTGCACTTGCACTTCTTGTAGGGCTTGTCCTCCTCGTTCAGGTGGTTCCTGCTATGGTAATTCCCATAACGTGCAACTCAAATAATGGGTTACAACAATTTAAAGGTATTTCTACTACAATCTCCACCCCTGGTCCCTTTTAGGTTTAACATTGCAATGAACTCCTCCCCTTGCCCCTGCTCTGCTGTTACTTATGCATGGGCCACAGTCCCTTCAGGGGTATACCCATTGTGGTGTGGACTTATCCACGGCCACAGATCAATGTGTACCTGATGCACCAGGAACATATCCACGGCCACAGACACGCTGGAGTGTCCTGCTCCCGCATGGATCCATCCGCAGGTCACAGTCCCTTTGACTCAAGTTCACACTGGCATTCCAGCCTGTCCAGTACAGCAGCACAGAAGCAGGAGCGATGCCCTGGCCATCTGCCAGCCCAGAGGCATGGCCATTGATGCTATCAGAATGTTTCCAGGGACAGCAGAGTAAGATGATAAGCAGTACAGCAGTACAGCAAGCAGTGAAAGCAAAAAGCAGCCACTAATGAGCACAAGATTCTAATATACAGTAGGGCAAGCAAGACTCCTGGCAAGCACAGGAGCCTGCCAATTAGCAGCTAAACAGCAATAACAGCCATAAATTTGGTCTAGCACACTCCAATCAAATCTGTCATTATCTCAAACCCTTTGAGCCCCACGTTGGGTACCAAAAACGACTCTATCCAAGCCAAAAACCAGTACATCTGCCATGTCCCACCTGAACACCTTTCTATTCCCTGGTTAGAGCTTCACCAGATCACTCTAACTCTGCCCATGAGACTGTGGAAGGCTCAAGTGGGATCACTGAGAGCACAAACTATAAGAACCAATCTCCTTCTGACACTCAGGTCAAGGAGCTTTATTTTGATAGACATGAAGGACAGAAGCAATGGTTATGTTCATCCTGTCTGACCACAGGCTGGGAGCTACCATTGACTGAGCCCACTGCCCGTGATCGATCAGGTCAGTTCCCCCTCCACAAGCACAACCCAGGTAGCCCTGCTGTCCATCAGTATGTCCAGTCTCAGTAGTCACAGCAGCCGAAATGACCTGTACTTACAAAATGTGTGTCTAGCACAAACACTGGGAAATCACAAACAGGGCATTGGAGCTGATGTGCTCTTGTGCACATGTACATCAGTAAGCCACCACTGACACTGTGCAGTTCTGGAGTTAGCCTTTACCAAAAAATTGGATAAGGCTTTGAAGAAAGGATGAGAAGAGATTTATAAAGATATTTCAAAAGAGCCTGATATGGCATATCCAAGCCAGAACCTCCCTCTTATAGCACTGCGGAAGCTTTAATTGATGTTTCTAATGGGACAGCAGACTGGTGTGCAGCCTTCACAGGCACACACTTTGTGTCCTGCCAGATTTGCCCCTCAACAGTACTCAACAGGCACATTTACAGACTCAAAGCTGCAGGGCCAGACCAGACTGCAGTAAGCAGTTCTCTGTCTATCTGATTGGCCATGGCCAACACCTTGTTCCCCCCAGTGACAGTTATGATGAGTTCTCATATCTACAGCATCCAGTTTCCATGAGGAACATCACACAAAACAAGAAACATCAGCTACACCCTCCACCCAATATATCACAACGGGCAGGAGGGACCCCTGGTCTTCCCATGCATGGAGAACTGGTGGCACTTGCGGATATTATAGAGCATTTCCCAAGTCCCTAGGAAGCCCGGGGCTGCTCTGGAGATGCTGGCAGGTCAGAGCTCAGGATGAACCTAACCCAAATGTCCATGCTCCCCCTGCACTCCCAAATCATGAGCTGTTTCTCACTCCAGAAGACCAAATTGCCCTGGAAAAAAAGGATCTTGGCCAAAAAACAGTGAGGAAGCTGGCATCTCTTCTGGAGAAGAGCCCAAAACCTTCTCCCTGACCTGGGGAGATGAACAAGCAATCTGCCTTGGCCCATCTGGTACCTCCCACAGCCCAGAGCTGCTCTATCCTGACGGGCTAGTGTGTCCTGTATCCAGCCTTGTAATGTGTCTCCAGAGCCCTGGCAGGCAGATGCTGCCGGGAGGTCTCCCGGCTTCTGGCCATGCAGCTCTTCCTTTGCTGTAAACAGCTGTCTTGCCTGATCCCCAGCCCCAAAGGGAATTTCCAGCCCCCAGCACTGCTCCCAGCCCATCACACACTGCCTGCAGCCACCCACTGAACCAAAGAGCTCAGATGCATGCCGGCCGGCTGTGGCATCTCAATAACAGTCCTGGCTGGCTCTAAACACTGTTTTACCCCTACAATGGCATCTCTTCCCCTCTGCCCTCCCCTTAGAGACCAGTTCAGTGTGACACATAAGGCCCTTTCCCTTTGCAGAGCGTGATGGAGACGGCAAGATAGTCCTAGCACAGCCAGGGCTGTTGTGGCATGTAGACGCTGGGTACAGGGACATCCTTGTGCACTCAAAGCAGATCTGCCTTTGGTGGCCTTGCTGTTGGTGGCTCTGCACACACCCATCGGGCCGTGCACTGTTTGCACTCTGAAGGTCCAACTCCCCATCTTAGGACAAGAGGTCCCATCACTGCTTCCTCGATGGGTCCTGTCCCGACGCCTTGACCGCAGAGCAGACTCTGCATGTTGCAGAGGTCTGGAGGAGCTCAAGGCTGCCAAGACAAGATTCAGACCAGATCGTGCCCCATGTATCCCAACAGTAATTGACTGCGCTTGCAATCAGGAAGGGGATTTTGCACCCCCAGGAAGACCACAAGGGCCATGGCCCTCATTCCCATCTGCACAGGGCTCTGCTCCAGTACTGAAGGTCTCTGTGAGAGTTGCCAGCATTGCAAAACAACAGCCTCGCTGGAGGGAGACGGGAAGATGTTCAAACCAGCAGCAGAGGATCGTGTGCCATTTCAGTGCCGAAAGCTCTGAGGATGCTTCTGCTCCCTTTGTATTTGCATTGTGCTCCCACCTCTGGGAGCAGGACCTCCAGGAGTCTGCAAGCCCAGAGCCCAGGTCCATACCCAAGCTGTGTGCTAGCTGCTCAGTGAAAGGGCCTTTGCATGAAGCCTGGAAAACCAAAGGCCAAAGCATCTCCCCTCCTCACCGTACAATGTAGCATCCCATCGTGATCCAACAAAGCTTTGTGGACAGAGGGGGAAATTCAATGCTGGAGCTAAAAGCGAAAGCAGGAGAGGTGAGGAGCAGAGTTCAGACCATCTCTTGCTGCTTCCAAGGTGGGCATGGGTAGAGGGCATAGTTACCCATGATGCTGGCGTGCTGTGGGGTTCAGAGCTGCAGGAAAGGGGCTTCAGACCCCACAAAGACGCCCCTCCATTTGTCTGATGTTTCCTGTATCACTGAAAGGGGCACCACATGCTTTTTTGACAAAGCAGGATTTCCTCTGAAGCACCATCTGTATTTCCTTTTCCAAAGAGTAAGACCCTGTCAGAACCACAGTTCCCCTTGCCAGAGAGGTGACAGCACTCAGGGGCAGGGAAGGAGGGCACAAGCCTCAGCGCAGACCTACCACAGTCTGTCAGGATAACCTGAACCCCCCTGGGGTGCAGGAACACCCCCTCCATCTTCCTCTGCTCCTGTCTGCAGTGGCCCTGCTGCTATGGGGAGGTTGTGTGTCCCTGTGCCGTGGCAGCACTAGAACACATAGACTGGCCTAAGGAGGTTTGGGGAGAGGGTTTGGAGCATAAATGCAAAGTCCAGGTATCATGTTTACAACTGAAAGCATACGTAAACCACTCTGCTCTCCAAAAGCAGGGGCTGGACAGCCGACCTTGCACCTCTGCATGGCTCCAGCTTCTCGTGCAAGTAACCTCCACTCAGGGACCGCCACCTCCCACCATCAGGCCCATCACACTAACCCCATCTCCTCCCTGCCCCTCACTGAGCTCCTTTTTGGGAGAACAGATCTTACTGGAACCTGTTGAAATTTGCAGTCACTCAGGTATGACAGGGAATTAAAAGACTAAGAAGACTAAGCACATCTCCAGGCTGCTGAGCCTGAGGTCGGTGTCCAGCTGGGATTGCACACAGCCACTTTGGCTAGAGCACTGCAAAGATAAGGAAAACTCTCCAAACATCCTCTTGGAGGTCAAGCCGCTCTCCCTTCCCACTTGATGTTATCTGCCTTGAGATCTCCTGTGTCGCACACAGATTTCAGGAAAAAAAAACCCGTCTTATTTTAAAACTTTCAATCGCCAGAGATGTCCTCCAGCTCAAGGATGTGCTAGGGGCTAACTGTCTCCCCAGACACGTGCACCATCCTTCTGGTCACCCCTGTACCCCTGTGAAATATTGGCATAACATTTTATTCTAAATCTTCTGGAAATTCCCGCTGTCCTGAAACTTGGCCGGCGCCTGTGCTCAGCACGCTTTGCTGGAATAGGCATTTTACATACGCTAAAGCAAGTGACGCAGGACGTTACAAGAGCTCTTCTGGGGTGGCCACAGCCCATCTGAGATTGTACTCCCAAATCTCCCTTCAAGGACCTCCCTGACACCATGTGCGGTGTCCATCCACCTCCGCTGCAGTCCCTTGACCATGACAGACCACAGCATGCTGGCCCCACGCTGTATGAGAAAAGCTGGGTGCAGAAAGCTACAGCTGGGGGACCTGCAGCCAGAGCCCACCACCAGCCCCAGCATGGGATCAGCAGCATCCCTCCTGGGTCTGCGTGCAGGCAGCCATGCCTCTGTGCCCCAGAGCACTCTCACAGTCTTCTGTGGTCTGCACTGTGCAGGGCTAAGCCTGGGCAACCCAGTGGTCTCCTCCAGCCTTAAACACCAAACTATGTAAGCAGAGACCCAGAAGAACAAGAAACAAGGGGAGATTTGGCACCCACACCTTCCTCTATCCTCACTGCACCACCATGGCTCTCGTCCCTGTCCCTGGCTGCCAGACAGTCTGCTGGCCAAAGCCACCAGCACACCAAACACTGCAGCCCAGGTCCGTTCCCTCCTTCCGCTCTGAGGATGCCCCATAAAAAGCTGTCCTTCCAGTCCCTCGGCACTAAACTCAACACAGTGCAATTTCTGGGAAGCTTTGGATCTCACATGCGTTTGTTGCACTTCCCAGGCTCCCCAGCTGCCCAGCTGTTCCTTTCCATTTGAGCTAATCACAGAGATTAAGGCAAAGACCCAGCCTGGAAGGTTTGCAAACAGCTCCAGCCTGTTTCTACAAACAGCTTTTGCAGTCACACTCCTGCACAAAAGCACACGGGCTAATAAATCCCATGGCATCTGTTCAGGGAATTCCCAAGAAGGGCTCTGTGCTAACCCAGCCCAGCCAGGAGCCAGCCACCAGCTTAAGGACATTGCAAACCACGGGGTCACCAGGCACAGGTCCTTCAAAGGGAAAGGTAAGGGATGCAGCAAGGCTGAAGAAAAGATGCCCAGAACTGTCAGAGGGAAGACTCATGTCCATAACACATCCCACCACAGAGCCTGGGTTCTAGCGTCTCCTGCCCCCCTAGGAAATCTGCCCAGCTGTCACCTCCATCCTCCCAAGCATGCTAAGACGTTCACCCCTTCTGGAAGCAGGGAGCCCACCATCCTGGCAGGGTACAGTGGAGCTGAGTGGCCAGCCCAGGGCAGAGGCGAGCCCCCCCGTCCTCCCAGACAGAGTCCCCTGTCCTCGTGCTGCTGTGCGGCTGCAGGCAGTAGCTGCTGGCTGGAGCCGTGCATTACTAGATTGACTCCAGAATTTGCAGCCTTCAAACTCTCAGGGCCAGGGGACTCCAAGCCAATGTGACAGAGAAGCCACCCTGCATCTCTCCAGCTGTGTGCTGAGGTTTCTGCAGCCACCCACCAAGCAAACTGCTGTCCCTGTCAAAGTAAACAGGTTGTCCTCCCTCTAGTAACAAGCTTGAGGAATCACTCTGAACATCCAGCCCATCTGCGGTGGGTAGCCCCATGTTTGCCACTGAATGAAGCAAGCAGCTTACAGCTGGCCTCCCTTTGACTGCCTGGGTGAAAAAAGGGGATGTATCCATCTGGAGGTCCTGATGGACTACAGTATATGATGGACAGTTGACAGACATGACCCTTCCCAGCTGTTCAGTGTGGAGTTGATAACATAGGGATGAACATGATAGTGAGCTAGGGAGGAGAAAGAAGCCAGATGCTCCCGTAAGAGGTCCTTGTGGCTGAAATGTGCTGTTTTTCTGCAGGATGGTGGAGAAGGTCGCCCGGTGTTGCTGCTTTCAAGGTAAGGAAGATCTTTCCTTGGGCAGTTTGCCTGCAAGAGGTGACAGTGGGCTAAAATGCACTGCCCTGCTGTGATTTGGAGGCACAGGGTGGCTGATGTGCCAACACCAGGGCAGAAGCAGAGCACACAGCCCATTTCCCTGGCAATGCAGAGACCTGAGCAAGCCTGTCCAGCCCCAGTCACATCGAACAGGGAGGTTTATCCTCCTCTCCTTCCCCTCCCTGCCATCAGCCCCCTCATCCTCCTCAGGGCCAACACAACACAAGGCTGGGGGGAATTTATAGCAGGTTCAAATGGCTGGAGATATTTGGCCTCGCTTGCAGCCATGCCAGGACCTCCTCTGCCTGCCAGTGAGTGATTTTGAAGGCAGGCAACAGGCAATGCTTGCACTGCTGCACAGCACTAACCTCGGGCTAAGCATGGTTGGATTTTGGCAGGGCACAAGGTGAGCAGGGATGCGGATGACCTGGGTGCAGGGAGCCTGCCGGATGTCCCATCTGCAGCATCGCAGCTAGAGATCCCATCCCCTTCTCAGCACAGCCAGCCGTTCTCAGCATGATGTCTTTTCCAGGCATGACAGCCCAAAGCTTTTGCCGATAATACGAACAGGACAACTTGGACCCAAAACCTGGTCAGTTACACCAGAAACATTGCTCAGATTTACAGAACAGAGATTTTGAGACAAACAGTTCAGTTAATTTAACTGAGGAGCACAATCAGAGGAAGAAACAGGAAAAGCACTTTCAATTCTCCTGTTTTGATTTGTTTTGTTTTGTTTTAAATAAGCTGAAAGGTACGTGGGTGACAGGCATGGGTTTTCCAGACAGGGGAGCTGTGAGAGGAGCACTGGGGACCCCGTGCTGGCCAGAGGACCCTGGGAACCTGCAGCACTGACGAATGTCCTCACCGTGAACCGTGTCGAGAGAGGCGAGTGTTTCTCATTAGTCAGGAGGACAGAAGCGTCCCAGAAAATCACAGGGACATGACCAGATAGAAAAGCTTTCCGGGTTGACTAACTGTCCATGGATGAGGGGCAAAGGAGGATAAAAGGAGCACGAGGAGAGCACACAGACACGATTTCTCAACTTTGTGATGTAGTGGCAGCGGCTGCTGGGCAGACAGAAACTGCGGTGGCAATACAGTTTCACAGAATCACAGAATGTTAG
>NW_010133388.1:24338-31935 GCF_000699245.1 Pterocles gutturalis | reverse complement strand
CGCTCCTTAACCCAGTTTTCATCTACCATGATGTTCATGCATAGACAGTATTCATTCACCACAAGAAAAAGTAACAGGCTGAAAATCATAGAAGCCATCCAATTTACTAGTCTAGCAATCATAGCATGGGACTTGAATATAGTTGCAGGTATCCTGTTTGACCAAGAATTAGCTAACTGTTGCTTATTTGTTCAAGAAATAAAATAAGTAAGAAACCGTGAAACCTTAATATGCGAGATACTTGCATCATTTGTTCAGGAGAGGAAATGAATTGGTGAATTGTAATTTGAAGGAAATGCCACATAGAAAACTAAAAACCTAGTAGGCACTTTTGCCATTACCTGTCTGCAAGGAAGGAAAAAAAGAAAAGCATGGTTCTGTTCAGTAGTGCTTGCACATTTTTACTTCAGCTCAGTGTGGTGTTTAGCTCGTACTGGAAGAATAGCTGGTTATACCAATTACCTGGAGCTCTGTGGATGCTGTGCATTGCATTATGCACTATACTGTGTTTCCCATGTTAAAAGATCTGTTCCAGGTTCCCACTTTCTTGACTCTGTGTTCACATTCTCAATATGCAGGAGGCTGCAGGCACATTTTTAAACCTATAAAGAGTTACCATCTCTCTCGGAGAAGAAAAGCAGAGTACAGAGTGTTCCTTCAGTCACACAGATAATCTTTCTGGAAAGGAGGAGAGATAATTAAACTTACTCTCTGTCATCATATGGATGCTGAAAGACATTCTTCTCTTTAATTCTGGTTTGTCCTAGGACAAGCCAGCAACTGAATGTGAAGCTCTCTCATCACATCGTTAAAAAATGTAAATCCACGTCGATGCTTCCCTAACATCTAGTAATGGGTGGTTGTTATTGTAAGGTTGTTTATTTCCTGATAATCAGCCGCTTGCCTGCAGTAGAAGCAGCGTTGTTAGTCTTTGTCAAATGGTTGTGTAAACTGTTTATTGAAGTGAATGCTTTTCCAGCCATGAAAACAGCTCTCTGTTTTTGCTCTGGTCCTTGTGACAGCATGTAGCCTTGCTCAGCTCATACTTGTGTCCATGCATTAGATTTCTTTGAGAGAGGTGTATTCAGGAACTGCTTCATGGAAGTCTGCAAATGAAGCAGCCTATGCTGTAAATGATAAGAACACAGTGGCTGAAGATTTTTTATCCTATTTCTGATTTGATGCCTTTAATTTTTCTGTCAGATTTCCAGAAATTCACACTGCAGATTATTTGGATAAACTAAGTATTAAAAAAAAAAGAAATAATGAAATTATTTTTCTTCTTTGTAGAAGTTTTTGCTCCAAAGGTTACTGAATATCATCCAGTTTTCCCTACTTCTGTGTTATAAATACTGGTTTTCCTCTCCAGTCTAAAAACCCAGTCTTCTGTCTTAAATCTGAGACGAGCTTTTGTTCAGACTTGCAACATCTTCAGTAACCCCCAGAGGTTTCTGGATGTGGCATCAGATTGTACATATCAGTGTGTTTGTGGTTTCTGTCAGTGTGAGATTCCAGCCTAAATTTCAGAAATGAAGGGGAAGTTTCACAAACTGACAGTTAGAAAAACACCTTAACTTGGAACCTGCATAAATATGATTCTTCAAGACAGCGTAAACCCAGGACACAGAAGGATAAATTTGCATTGTCAAATGGACTATCTCAAGCCAGAAAACAGTCCAGTTTGAGACTAGTATATTGAGAAAAAAGGCTATTCCGTTATAGGAACGGTTAAATGCTGGAGCAGCCTCACTCACTGGAAGAATTGTGAAATCGCATTCACTGGAGGTCTGTTAAAGCAGCTAAAACAAATATCTGTCAGGCATGTCTGGCATAATTTGTCCTGTCTCAGAGCAAGAGAAGAGACCAGGTGACCCCCCTCCAAGGTTTCTCTCAGCCCTATGTATCTACAATTCCGAAACGGCGTGTTATTCATGAAAAAAATAACTCTGTTTATGATGTACATGTCTGCTGTTTCCACTAATGGCAAGCTCTGGAGGTCTGCTATACCAGTGAGAGGTTTATAATGATGTCACGCCTGTATAGCTGACACCCTGCTGAAAAGTATGTGTGCAGAAATTATTGCAGCAACAGACAAGTGTTCTCTCCAGCCTGCTAATGCAGTTTCAATTTGTGATCAGTTGGATTGTCTTAGTCTTAGCGACAGATATTTTGCATTCACTTGCAGGTTCTAATATTATTTGCCAAACACAACAGTTGAGGTTCAGTGTTCCTCTATGACAAAGAAAACACCTATGAGGGGATTTTGGGTGAGCATTTCATGCAGGTTAGCCTCTAGCACCTTACAGATAGAAAAGTTTTAATGAGAAACCTGTTGCCTTTATATATGTTGTGCCTTCCTGATACATATTTCAGAGCTTTGTGAAGTAACCCTGGGAAGCTTTTTAGCTTTCAAAGTGACCACAGCACAACTTTGCTGTCTTATTTATACAGTTGTGCAAGTGAATGTTTTATGCTGGCAATTATTATTTGAGTTCTTTGGAAAATCTGGAAAATTTGTTCCAGGGAATGACAAAACTTGAGGTTAGATGCTTTTTCAGGCTTCTGTATTCCTTAGAGCAAGAATCACTTCTTCTGATTTCTTATACCCCCATATTTTAAACCATAGGGAACTATGGATTAATCAAGCTAGTGCAGACAAGTAATGAATATTGGAATAGGTACGTGTAGCTGTGATTAATACAATACTTTTCATATTGTCATATCTAATTATCTGGAAGCTGATGTTTTTCTCTTTGTCTGTGTCAGTAGTCTCCAAGATTTTTTGATTTGTAGACCCCTGGCAAGCTTCCAGTGAAGTTCAGCCTCCTGAAATCAGCTTTTCAGTCCTCATGCAGACCTCTTAGTTCCCAGCAGTCAAGGGGTCCTTACCTACTTCCTTATCTGCAGATTTTAGCCGACTGACTCCCTTTTGCATCTCTAATGTGAAAAAGCATGGAAAAGCATCATTTTGTAGAAGAACTGCACAGTTTTCCCATGCTAGCAACACTAATATTTTTCTCTCTGTGGCACTGTTATTCATAATACAGGTAGAGGAAGAGCACCACATGGTTTCCACAGTCTATCTTAAAAGCTGTGTACAGATAAGGAATTTACAAAAAACCCTCTAAAAGAAGATGAAGTCTCTCCTCTCTGCAATAAGAAGGCTCACAGTCATCTCCACTTAACTTTGCTTCTTGGCCAAGACAGTTTCTAACACACGTCTTCACTTTGCAGAGCTGATGCTGATTTCATAGTTGTGTAACATTAATTAGTCTAGGTTCAGGAGAGGCTGCACATGCACATGGAAGGGAAACATAGACCACATAGAAACCCATGTTTGGATTAGGATGTCCTGTCCTGACAATGCTTGCGGTCTGGCAGAATAATAGCAGGAAATATCGTACGTGCTTGCTGTGTTCTTGCTTTTCCACAAGTCTCTGTTTATGGCTGCTGTTAAAGAGAAGACATTGGGCTAGGAAGATCTTTGGTCCAGCCAAATGCAGCTCTTCTTTGGTGTTTAGCAATTGTGCCACAAAAGTCATTACCAGCACACATGCCATGCAACATAAGAAGAATTTTCAGCTGTTTTTTAGTGAAGTGGAAGCAACCTCTGCAAAAGATTATTTCCAAAAGAAGCTCTTTGGATTCTATCTTTGAAGCACTTAATTTGAGTGCCTATGTAATGTCGAGATGCTTCCCAGAGCAGCGAGTGAGCTAAACCGTCCAGGTGGATTGTCAGAGCAGGATCTTCCTTTGGGTGTTTTGAGTAATTTGTGGAGAAGCGTTTTGCTTTTCACTGATTTGAGGGAGCCTATGGGGCCTAACTGGGGCTGAGGAGCATGTGTGAATGTCTCTCCGATGGCCACATTCAGCTTTCAGGTACAATGAGACACTGAGACTTGCTTGCAACAGTCCAGGGCCAAAGGGGCCTGGCTGACTCCATGGCTTGTGTGGGGAGAGGTAATGAAAAGCTAATGATGAGGTCTGTGAATCAAGGCGGTCAGAAAATTCCTTTCTGCTTTTATTTTGTTTTCTCTTCTTTTCATAGCACCTTCTCTTCACCCTCCCCTGCACAGAACTGACCCCAGGACCCAATCTTGTACCACTGAAATCAACAATAGGACTTTAATCAACTTCACGGAATATTGTGCCCCATGTTCATTCAAGTCTATGGGAGCTTGAATATCCATCCTGCCCTGAGAGATAATGAACTGTTCCCAGCCAATTTCCTACACCAGCTGCAGGGGCTCTTTCAAGTTGCTACTTTCAGATCCGTTCCATTTCATCTCTGTTTTCTTGCCACTGTTGAGTTCGTTTCCCAGAATACCACTCCAATGCAGCTACAGTGGCTTTTGCAATGCTAATCCTGTCATTGCCATCCTAGAGCATTGTAACTTTAAGTGATAGAGTTCAGTGTGTCTGCTCAGTTTTCACGTAGAGTACATCCAGAGCTCTTCTTTACCATAATGATTCACCTTCATGTCAATCCAATGCATTTAAAATCTGCCTCCAGATAATGGGTTCATGGTGCCAGGTCATTATCTGGCCTTAGAAAGCCCTGATACTTCATATTCTAAGGGCAAAGTCTGTGCCACCTAACAAAACAATCAAGTCAACTGCATTTTTATCCCTTGTGGTTCCCTCTCAGCCTCTATCCTTCTAGTTTGTGGTTTCACCATATAAGGTATGGAGAATGGTCTTGCAGAATCCTTGAGGTTCCATATTGTTCTCAAACAACTCTCTGGATGTCTGTTAACTAATTAATTCTACAGCCATAATACAAAAAAAAATGAAATTATCTGTGGTCACAAAAGTTTTTCAAAGAGTTATATGTGTTTGCTACAAATACTCAGAAGATATTTCTTGGAAAAGTTCATTGCAGCCTAAATCTTTCAGAAAAATTTATTGAAGCTAGCATTAGCCAAGATTGACCCTTTTCTTATTAAAAATTGTGAGAAACACAATTTACATTGCTCTGTCAGGTCACTCATGAGAACCAACCACCCTGCTCAAACATCAGGCACCAAAGGCAGCTGCAGTCATGATGCTCATGTATTAACATGTACCCCAGAAACCTCTGCAGTAGTCCTCATCCCAGACCTTGATTTTCCATCTTAAACTTTATGGCACCATGATACGGTGTCCTCCCCAGGGGAATAATCTCACCTTTAAGAGTTTCAAAGGAGAAAGGATGGACGGCCCAGAACCAGAGCTCACACTTTATCCCTAGTGAGAACCTAAGTGTGTCAGTGTGTGAGATCAGTCACACCCCATAGTCTGTCCCCAAAGAACAGTGCTTGCATGACCATCAAAGCACCCAAAGTGCTGGAGAGACAGCACTCTATCTTCTGCAGGGGGTGAGGGAGAGTATGTGTGGTTGTGCAGTGGAAGAGGAAAGTCAAGTTAGGGTTCAGACACCGGAGTTTGCTTGCCTCCATGTGTTCAGCTCTGTAAGATTTCAGAAGGTTTCAGGGAACACTGAGAATACCTGTACCCGTGGCTGTGCAGAACCCCCGATAGAGCAGTTCTCTTGTACAGGCACCCAGAGAATACAATGCCAGACCTCTTGTCAGGATACCCACACTGCAAGGCTGTGCCCCACTGACAAGTCCTTTTCTGGGCAGGATCCTTGTGCAGGGCTGCCCTGTGAAGCACTGAGGTGGGGAAGCCAGGCTGGCCTCTGGAGGGGCAGCAGAGGGGCAGGCAGCACTAAGCAGGGGGTGTGAGCAGTTTCCCTCAGACAATGGAGCTGGTTCAGGAGCGGGGCAGCTCCGTGTGGGTCCCGGCTGTTTTCCCTTTAGCCTGGCACTGCAGCATGCAGGAGCGAAAGGTCAAGCTGTTGGCAGCAACAGAGATGGAAAGCTTGAGGCATCACAGATGTTGGGCTCTGAAAGGAAATTGTTTTCTGTCCTAATAAAGAGAGGTCCTGTTTGAAATACGTGTATTTGTGGATTCTGAGTGTTATCTTTGTGCCATATAGTGCCAAAAAGGCAATGTAGTGCCTTCTCCACCTGGCCTCTGCTCTCTGATGGCAGAGGACCTTGGGCTGGTTAATGCTCTAGGCAGGCAGGAGGTTTGGTCTTGGGGAGTGGCCGTGTACATTGCCCTTCTGAGAGCCTGCTGTGGGATTCTGCCATGGCACGAAAGACCTGCTGTCTGGGAGGGCTGCCTGCGTGATGGTGCAGTCAGGCTCATATGAGAGATGAGTGAGTACCCGGCACAGACCGTGTAGCTTTACAGAGAGCACACATGGTTGCCAGGGTGCGATGTGACAGTGTGAACATGCAGGAAATTTGATCTTGCAGATATGGCTGGAGAGCAGCCTGGATACAGCATGAACCAAAGAGTCCAGGCAATTAGACCACCCTCCTAGCTCAAGTGTCGGAGCCATGTGCAGCCTGAGGCACCCATGATTACCAAAATGTGGGAGTGAAGAGGAAAAACTGTGTGAAAGAAGACAGCTATGAGTGGTGACATGTGGGGAAAGTGTTGGCACAGCACCAGCCTACTTCTGTATCTGGTCCTAGTCTTGTCAGCAGGACTTATTAGCTTGGGCATAGTGCCACACTAATGCTGCTTTTGGACCCATGCTAGATTCTATCTGGCCATTTCAGAGTGCTAGCAGAGTGAGTATGGTTCAGTTTGCTCCTTCCTGCATAGACGTGTCCTAAGGGGGTTGGAACAGCATCACTCCTCATCGTGTAATTTCCTCGGGAGGCTGTTAAGTTTTAATCACAGAAATCTACCAAATTATATTGACTAATAAATGGTATAGCTCACTTCTGTCTGAAATTCAGTAGGGTTAGTTTCTTTTTAACATGTCCAAGGACGCTTCAATTATTTTCAATCAAGCAAAAAGTTCATTAATTAGCCAAGAATCACACATGTATGTGATTTACAGTGTGGTAGATTAAGCCTGAATATCAAATGCTCTAGGCAGATACTGAATGCAGCACTGAACCTTGCAAGGGATTGACATAAAACAGTCCTGAGGTCAAGTGGTTACACAATACAGCTCCCTAAGAACAATGCAGCTCACCAAGAATTCTTATATTTATTTATCATCTTCAGTCATCCATTCTTTAATATCTCTAAAAAAAAAAATCAATCTGCTAGAAATTCTCCAAAAAATAAGGACATATTTTTCTTACAATGCAGCTCACCAAGAATTCTTATATTTATTTATCATCTTCAGTCATCCATTCTTTAATATCTCTCAAAAAAAAATCAATCTTCTAGAAATTCTCCAAAAAATAAGGACACATTTTTCTTAAGGCAATCTAAGGCATATGGTCCCATTGGGAGGGAAAAGGATTAGTTTAGAACACCAAAAGCAAGTGTTTCAAATTTTGATTTAAAAGACAAATTCACAGGGGGGAATGTAAGGGAGAAAATATGTACAACAGGGCAATTAAACAAGAAGTTCACAATTTAAAAAGTAGAGGTGGTACCATTGTGTTTTAGTCATGCTTGACATCTGCATATCTGGGGTGACTGAGTTTGCATCTAAAGCCAGAATTTCAACTATAGTATCTTTATATACATATATGTGCAAACTCTCTGTGCTAGTACCAGCAAACTTGCTAATTGCTTGGGA
>NW_010133388.1:6713-24316 GCF_000699245.1 Pterocles gutturalis | reverse complement strand
AGGAATTCAAGAAATGTATTTCTATTTTAGAGGTTGCATTAGGACAACATGAGTGAGTATTCCAAATCCAGGAACTGCAAGTATTGCAAGTACTCCAAAGGTTGGTGGAGACGGCTGAAATACAAGACTTCTGGTCCAGAAGGTGGTATTGGATGAAATTCAGTAAGTTGGGAATTTTTTTCAGTGAAATGCTCTAATTACCATTGGGAATTTTTTTCAGTGAAATGCTCTAATAAATGCATTACCATCAGCTTTCTGTTTTCTTATATTAAATACCGGGTCCTGAAATCCTTCCTCACCATCTTTCAGTGAGTACCTTGACAACTAAACTAATTATAATTCACTCATATTTTCTGTATAAATGTACTTAGTAAGGCAGTCCAGAGGGGAACAGCTCACCAAGGGAACAATGCCCTTCTGCAATGGCAGTGCTGAGATACTTCTCCGCAAAGCAAAAGATTTTTCTTCCCACTTTGGTTGGGGAATGAATCAAATCCGTGTCTCTCCTCCAAGAAGGTAAACCCACTGGAAAAAAGCAGAACAAAAAGGAGCCACCAGCCATGCCATCCACCATGAAGCTCAACTGCTTACCCTTCTCTGAAACTGTCCTTCAGGAAAGATAGAGAGGAGATTAAAAATGTGGACCCTGAAAGGGTTTAGAAGTGAGGTGGGCTTCAAGTTATGCAGCACTGCCTGAAATGAGCAGCCTCTGGGAGACAAGAACATTGGTGCCTCAGCCATAATCTCCTTCGCCTGGGGACATCTGGAACCCGAGGTGGTCATTACTGTGATGTTCCTGAGAGTGACACCTTTCAGCAGAGCGACACAAGGTGACAGGCAGGCCTGGCTTGCTGTCTCCTTTTGCAACTATTTTACCTATTGCACAGTAGTCTCCTACTGTTTTCCAAGTGATTCTGTGTTTTATCCCAGATTTACTGCGGACCAGGCAAAGCATTGCTCTGGGGAGTATGTGTTGATTGCAGAGCTTCAAGGCAGCACAGGGAACAATGGAAAGATTTGGAGAATGTTCTTTGGAAAGAGCTCACTGCGAGAATGAAATTGTTACTTAGCAGCAGCAAAAAAACTAATAAAATGAACAAGGATACAGTTAACAAGCCAAGGCCAAGAAAAAGAAAAGATGCCAAGAACAGAAAACTTAAATAGAGGGAAACTTCACAAGAATCAATAAAATGGACCAGAGAACTGTGTCTTTCTGCATTAAGTGATGCAGACAGTGTGAAACAGATGCTATTTCAATGTCATCAGCAACTTGACAAGCTGGATAAATAATTGTTGCCAAGAAAAATAAAAACATGTGCTGTCAGTGTGGGTGGTTGCCATGATTGCCATGGCCTGTGGTTCAAGTGCAGTTACAGAGATGATGAAAAAGAAAATAAATATGGAAGTGGCTGAGGAAAAACAATTAGCTTCCCACAGATGGGCCTTTGGCAAACCATAGACTGTAGCTGCCTTTTTCATCATTAGTTTGGGTGGCAACCTGGGAAATAATAAAAGGAGGAGAATTATGGGTACAGCCATTTCTTGAGTCCTTCCCATAAAAGGGGAGGAACTGTTGGTGTGGAAGAAGAATTGTTATGAGGAAATGGCAACAGACTTGCAAAACAGCTAGACACCAAATTCCTACCTACTGCCACTGAAAGTGTCAATACCTTCAGAGACCCCACTATGCAACCATGTAACATGGGGGTACCGATATGTCATTGTTAAGGACTCTTAGCGACCTCAAAGTTGTCTTCTAGGCAATCCCATATCTACAACCTCTTGGGTGAAAATAGGGCCATCTTCTATGCAGAATCATAGACAGGATCACCTAGATATCTGTGTTCATTCTCTACACATGTCCTCTAAACCCTGTAAGAGCTTAGAACCAGAGGCAGATTTATATTCATGTCAATCCCACCTAAATCTTACTTTAGGAAGGTGAGAGACAGGAAAGACGTGCGTTGAGTCAGTCACTTGCACATCTTGCTGTATCTCAAGGACAAACAATGTGTTTTTATACCTTCTCCATCTTCATTTTAAATTCCTTAAGCATTTCAGCTATTGAAAGTCTCCATCTCAGTCCCTGAGCAATTTCACTTGCCTAAATACAGAAGTGAATGTTGGTATCATTTTCTACAGTCCCAAATAATCTGTAGGGTAAATTGTCAATAACAAAGCAATCAGTGAGTGATCATCAAATAAATGGCAACATTGTTCTTTACTCATGACACTTTGTGTAAGAAATCAGGTCTGACTGCAGTTACTTGGGATGCTGATTTGTGATGTGTACTGAATATGGGTGAGGGAAGAGAGTATAAAACTTTAGACTACAGACATGATTCATCCAGTGAAAATACATACCTTGCCTACAACCTTATAAAAATAACCTTGTAATAAGCATCAACAATGCTGACATAGCTAGAGCAGTGATAGAAAAACTCTGCTTTAGGATTTGGTATAAGGCAACATTTCAGGCTGTTTGTTGATTCTGGATCCAGGGCTGAAATCCACTGAAGCTGGCTTTACATATTTTGACTAGAAGGAGCCCAACCACAAACGATTCATCCAAACTGTCAGTGTGGCTTTGTCCTACTTAGGACAAATCTGCTGGCCTGGTTGGGCCACCCATGGCAAAAGAGCAGACGTAGCACAAGCATGAGCCATGGGCAGGGTCTGGGGTCCCTGTCAGAAATGAAGCAGCTGACGAGTGGCTTGGTTTCTGGTGTCACCTTGATGCAGGAGGTGTAATTTTCAAAATTTGAAAGGGTATTACCAGATTTAAGCTTGCCTGAAATTTCTTGAAGTTTACACTGTTAGTAATTTTTCTTTTTAATAGAGCTGAAACCTCTTTGAGGAACACTTTTGAACCTCAGCACACAAAATCCAAGTTCAAGGTTTAGCTTCATCCCCCATCCCCTTATGCATATGATGACCTTGCTCCATCCTCAATGTAGATGAACTCTTGTACCCAAGCTTGGCTCAGATGACAGGGTTTGGTCTGCACTCTGGTTTTGTTCCCACACCAAGCAGAAATGTCAAGGGTTTTCTTTCAGAACTTTTCTCTAACATCAGTAGAATAACCCCAAAACTCTAACAATAACACCTATTGTTCTCTTTGATGGTTTAAAAAGAATAATTAATGCTTTTTTCATGAACAGAGCAGGCACAGAGGCATACTCAGTGGTCAGTTGGGAATGAGGAGGGTCTCAGAAGATTTAGGGGAGGATGACTGATCCCTATCTACTGCTCCTCGGAAGCTACTGTTTCACACAAGGCAATATGGTTAATGCCTGATTCTTGAACGCTTGCCCAGTTTCTCTGTGTGATCCTATCACTAACATTGATAAATAGGTCTGCCTAAAGCAATAAGGCCACAACATATTTGCTTCTTTGAACTAGAGCAATTCTGCTGCCAAACCAAGGCTCCTAGCCTTTCCAGGTTCAGCTAGTGGTTACATGTGTATTGACATTTCTTTTTACCTCAGGCCAGATGAGGGAGAAATGGTTTCCTACTTTGTAAAGCACTTTTCTTCCCCCTGTGTGACAGCTTTTGATATTGCATTTGGGAAGGAGAGTGAAGGTGGTTTCCAACAGAGATAGAGAGATCTTCAAACTTTTCTGTTCCCAGATAGGAAAGCCATACTTCATTCGAATAACAGGACCAGAAACAATTTTAAACTTCCCTTTTCAGCAACCTACAGTGCCATTCATTTGAGACATGTTTTCTGAACTTAATCAAGATCCTTCCCAGCCTATTTGCAGATCCCTCATGCAGGAGAACAGCTCTCCTTAATGCATTGCTTTAGTTTATGTTGCTCTTTCGTATCAGATCATCCAAGAGTTTTTAAGAAGGACTTATCAAAGAAAGTAGCTGTGTGTGTCATGGAAACACAGGAAGAAACTGCAGTCCATTTCATCAGCTGCTGTTCAGAGGACAGAGTTGTAATACTGCAGGCAAAGGTTTTATGTGTTATGGAAGCTTACACTTTTGCTATGTTTCTCAGGTTTAATTCTATTGTATGCATCTTTTTTAATGTGGAAAGAAATCTGGGTCAAGCTTCTTTCTCAGAAGAATAAATTCTCTGTAACAATCTGTATCTGATGTCCGCCTAAACAAGCATTTTATCTTACAGTATGAAATAGATGCCTATATGCCTATGAATACTGGTCCTGGTGAAATGTGCATGATATGCTGCATTCCCTGTTCCGTAGCAGAGCCAATTTCAAGTAGATTTATCTACTAAAGGTCTGACCTTTTGCCCCCCTCCCTTTACTCCCCCTGAGGCAAATATCTTTCTAACGAAAGGCTGATGCAGAGCAAACAGTGTGATATCTCTTCACCTTTCCTTATCTCACTGGAACTTTTGGGATCTTATTTTTCTTTTTGTGTGTTTTTACTGGAACATTTAGAATTAGGAATTTCAGCATTAGGAATTTCAAGTAGAGGTTGAGAGAACAATCATAACTATCACAAGAGCTGTCTTCTTATTCTCTATTCCTATATTAAAGGTGTTATGCCTGAAATAGTTTTGATCTCTTGAGTTTAATGCCCAGAGACAAGCAGAGTCAAGTCTACAGTGTGGTTCATTCCAGTCTCTGTCAAAAAGGGGCTGTGTCAGACATATGCTATATTTCACTTTATTTTCATCCCCTAGTTATAGCATAACAGCAGTTAGAGGTGGAATAGACCTACCAGTTCTTGCTTCTGATCTATATCCATAGACCAACACGGGTTTTTATCATACATTTCTTGAGTCTTGTCCTCTCAAATTTTAAGTGTAGCTTGATCGGCAGCTAAGTGTTGTCACTTGTCACATTTTTAAGAGTTGTTAAGGGCAATGGCAATTGCATAGGGGAACTGTATTTTAGAAACCTGATGGAAATACTTCTATTTTGGACTCCAGTAGAGTTTCTCTCCTAAAGGAGGCAGAGGAGGTTGGCAGTATGGAAGAACAGTTGTAAAGCTGGAAGAAGGTGTTGGAAAATCCAGATTTGTTCTCGTAAAACCTCTCAGTTCAAAAGATTGATGTCTTATTTCAAAAGAAGCTCCACAATGCTGTGAGTAGTGCCTCTTTTTTTTATAGCATACCAATGTGCTTGAGAAAGAAAGAGAACCAGTGAACCACAGAATATAGTGAAAGACTTATATACACTCTAACACCATGGCATAGTTTAGCTTTATAGTTATTCCTCAATTTAAAGGGAAGAACTCAAAACTGAGTTGATCAATCTAAAAGAGCAGCCTTTGTACATGGTACTTTAAGGGCTAAATAGTGCAGTAGTTTTTCTGAGTGAAGACACATGGACATGAATGGCACATTCTTAAAACTTTAAATGATTGATTTTGATTGATTTTGAAGTTATTTATTTTGAAGTGTGACCACACAGTCACACATCTATTAACAGTGCACTGTTTTCTCAGATCTAAAGGCAGAGCACGACCACGTAGCAGTGACTCTGAAAGGAGCCCCGACCCAGGGCTATGCGCAGACATTTTAGAAAATGAGGCCTTGAATGCTCTTGCATGTTGTGAGCTCCTGTTAGGGGCTGAAGAGTTTGTGCATTTTATAGCCAATCCATGTTCATCCCTCAAGTGATGAATAATCTCATGCCTCTCATGACATGTCTCACAGACTCTTCTTGGTTCTAGCACCTACAAATTGTCTGACAGCAACGTGATTAGCACTCAGTGCTGTGGCCAGGTTTACCTTCTGATGCGTGCTGGGTTTCTTTTCCTCTAATCAGTTAGAAAACACCTCCTGGGGTGTATGAGATGGGAGGGGGGATGTGGCTGGCTTTTCCCCAGGGCATCAAGACCTCACTAAGGCATGCCCAGATGTGGGAAGAAGGCTTTGTTGCAGTGATGTGGCCGTAGCGTTGGTCACTGGTTCCTCTGGGCTCTCAAAGAATTTGCTCAGTTTTAGGGATTAAAGTAGAACTAGTTTTGGCTTAGATTAAGCATATGCTGAAGAGTGCTGTTGGGGCACAGAGTATTCAGCTTTCCACAGCAGCAAGACTGAGAACAGCAAGTTATTTTAGCACATAAGTCCAAAATTAAAGGTAGGTACATGCTGAAGTGCTTTGCTGAATGAGGGCATTTTGAAAGATTTTTTCATGTCTCTTGCACTTGAAAAATCATAAACATAACTGAGAAGACCAAGAAATAAAAAGAAAAGAAAAAAAAAAAAACCAGAAGAAATATGTATGGATATTTGGGATTCTAGATATTAAATATTTGCAGCATCTATTTTATGCAGGCCTGCCAATTTGTGTGTGTATAAAACAGGATTTTTTAAATTGTATTTTATGACTTGACTGTAGACTGTGTAATACAAGTGGAACATAAAAGAGTAATGAAAGGAACAAGACACGACTAGGTCTTCTAAAAGTTTTTTATGGCTTTTATCAGGAGAACAAATCCTCCATCCCTTTCTTTCTGACTGTCATTACTTTCATATAAGGATGCAACATTAGAAAAAAATCACTCCATTTCCACGACAAGAAAAGCATTAGAATCAGTCACAAAATGATTACAATAATGTGGGTTACAAGCAAGACGAACTGGTTATTCGTTTTGATAACTAAAATGGGAAGCTGAAAGGGTAAAAAATTAATCCTTTTACATGTCAGGCATAAATTCCTGCACCTTGTTAGTATTTTACTGCTATTTTACTTGGATAATCCTGTAATCATTCAAAGATAAATGTTAGAATATGCTGGCTGATGAACATACAAACAGCTAGTGTTCAGAGAGGTGTACAGCTTGGGGAGAGTTTTGCTGTAATGCCAGTTACCTCATGTGGCATTTGTGTGTAAGTCCATTTAGTAGAAAAAAGCCCATCTTCACCACAAAGCCATTTTCACTTTGCCAGTTACAGGAGCAGTCGAATGATTTGTATGATATAGTCAGAATACTCTATGATAAAAACGAAGTATTGATTCAAGGAGATTTTAATTTAGATTAGTTCACTTAAAACGAGTAATAAATTGAAATGAACTCTACAGAGCTCACGTTCAGAATGAATTATCTTGCCACCTCATTGAAACCTTGGGCAAGGAATAATTTTAGTTATGGCCTTAACCCAAATCACCAATTTTAAATAAGAACTGTACAAATAATTTGGACAAGAGAATGACAGATGTGATATCTGATTTGTAAATGAATTCTAGGGAAAGGAAGGGAAAAATAAGAAAAAGCAGTTTTCCTAAAACAAATCAGAAGGAAAAATGTAATTTCAGTACTGTGCTTTCATATCCTCATATCCATATTTGACACAGATCCTCATGTGTCAAGTGCTGCATTAATATTTGAGAAAATCTTGCATATTGCTACTAGTATTTCTTCCTAAGTATACTTTTTTTCTCTTTCCCCCCACCATCTTTCTAGATAGGATTTTTAATGAGTCATTGCTATACTGAAGCCTTTCACAACAGCTGACAGCTCTGTTTGCTAAGATGTCGTGTGCTGATTTAGCCTGTTTGCTTTATGTGTTGTTTATCTATGCATGTTTACAATACACATACTCATCGCCCACACTCAGACTGTTGATGTATACAAGCACACATTCACACACATCAATATATTATTTCCTCTTGACTCATTTTTAAAGCCTCCAGTTCCTTGTCCATTCTTTTTACTACAGTTCTGATAAAGATTTATTTTCTTCATTTTGCCCATTTCACTGTGTATTGTGTTTATTTCCTACATTTGTTAAATTCCAGTTCCTTGTCCATTCTTTTTACTACAGTTCTGATAAAGATTTATTTTCTTCATTTTGCCCATTTCCCTGTGTATTGTTGTGTTTATTTCCTACATGTGTTAAATTGGGAGTACAAGTTATAAAACAGATAACATGATTGAACAAAAGCAGGATATATTTTGCTTCTACTTTTCCTGTAATAACAGCTTGCTGTTTAATCTCCACCTTATTTATTTTATGGGATATTTGGTTTTGGTTGGTATTTTTAATAATAAGTTTTCATCTTAGAACTGATGGTCTTTGCTCAATGCCTAGCTTGCTAGACATTCTGGGAGTTCTTTCTGGCATCTAAACTCAGTGATTTTACACTTTTTCCAAGTGAATATGAGGTGTCCAGAGAAGATGTCTTGCTTACAATGAGTAGATCTTCTGGATTTATCACACACTAAAGTGTCCATTGAATGGGGGCATTCATGGTCAACGTTTCAACTAAAGGCATGCAGATGTTCTTCTCTTAAGTGCTACAGAATATCTCAAATAACAGGTAGGATCTTTGATAGCCAGGCTATCATCTACGTCAAATCACAGCATTCTTATTTAGATATGCAAAGCTAAGACCAATATACATATTTCACTGTCCACACCATGGCTACTTTGGTCTTTTGCTGCCTGTTCATGGTCACCATCAGCTCCCGCCTCATCGCCCCTCATGGAGCTGCCCTGCTCTTGCTGCTCCCTGAAAATGGGTCTGGAAGGTGATTTACTTTTAAAACAGTACCAGTTTCAGTCATGCGCTCTCACACCCCCACGGACACGCACCAGGATGTATGTACAGAGGCAATCTGTCCAGGTGCCTGAATTTGTGTGTTCTGTTCAGGGTTCCTGGGGGAGGACAGGACACCATCTGTCTAGTCCTCATCTTGTCTCCTGGTTTGGGATCCATGTGCTGATTTCTGCACATGCCTTTCTGTACACTTTTGGACCTGATGGTGATTAGTCTCTCCACTCCATCCTACCTCCGTGAGTTGCCAGGATTGACTCACTGTCCTTTGTCTCTGGGTGTCCTGCACTTTGCTGTGTGTTAGGATTACATTGAGCTGCTAACCTTTAGGCGTCTTCAAAACATGGTCAGACATTTCCATTTGTTCTCCATTCACACAAACCACAACATTCCTATTACTTTTCTCTACAGATTCTGCACAGGTTTTTTATACACTGAACACTTCCAGTGGTGGTCGGATCTAAAAATGTATCAGGGTGCCACTTCTCTTTCCAGAGGAATAAATCAAATGGTACTAGCAAATTGTAGACACTTTAATTTAAGAAGAGATACATTTCCAGAAGGAGAGATAAAGGGGAAATTAATAGATTTTCTCCATGTCATAAAACAAATTCAGGTCTAGACTTAGAATTGATTGTATTTGGCAACAGAAAAATAAGTGTCTTTACTGTCTGATTCAAAGGCTACTGGGCAGAAAGAAGCAAGGATTCTGGATGGGAAAAGAACACTAGCTCTTTGATAGCAGTTTCTGTGCTGCAAATGAAATTATCCATGTAAAACAGCAGCATTACAAAGAAAGGCATCTGGAAAAAATACAGGCATTCACTTTCAACAAGAATTAAAACGGGGATCCAGTACAATTTGGTCCTTTTTGTCACCCTAGTGTGTCTGTTCTCACTGCAACAAGTGAGAATTGCTTATTTCTATGAACCAAATTTACAGTTGATATTATTTCTAGAGACAGCCATGTTTCCCTGAGGAGTTTGTGACCATACAGGTAAATTAAATATATCCAGGACTGTTCTCCAGCACTGAGGCCAACTGGTGTGCTATAACCTGCATCCATCAGTCCCAAAACTGATCAGCCATGCACAGACCGCCCAGGGGAATCACTGCTTGGCCATACCAACTTTTGAACCTTGCCTGGGAAATATTTACGAGGGAGCTAACTGGCCTGGGACCAAATCATGCCAGAGTTTGTTCTTAGAGTTTACCACTGTAACTGAATGAGTTATCATTCGCAGGACCTTTGGCACATTTAAATTTAGCAGTATAGACATAGCCAACGTGGACTCAGTTCTTTGAAAAAATACAACATATCTCAGCATTTAGAGTCAGAAAAGGGGAAAGACACACTGAACTGTGTCCAGATGTATGTCTAGATGTTTTTTTCTGTTTTTGTTTTTGTTTTTTTTTTTTTTCTTCTCCATGTTTGCTTCAGTTATATTCTCTCCAGAGTGGATATAACAGTATTTAACCTTCCTTCTGGGTTTCTTCCAGGAGATTATGTAGATATTATTTAGATAATAATTAGATTTTCTCTAATATTGGATCAGATCCAATGTTAGTAGATATAGCTTTGATTTTAATAAGAAAATATTTCTATTTCATAGATAGAACCAGCTAATTAGTAGAGGGGATCATAAAGTCAATACATTTGAGTTCCTTCCTCAGATTTGATTAAATGCTAATTGCAGGACTGCCATTTGCTTGTGACAATTAACAGGATATTTAACCTTGTATGTTTCCTAAAACATTAAGCTTTTCTTATTTTGCTGCTGCTTCTTTTCCTTCCAGCCTGGTTCTCAGCTATAAGCAGTCAATCACCATTCTGCTGCCTTCATTGTTTAACAGAGAAACAAGCGGATCTGAGATTTTTCAGATCTGTATTTGACAACTAATTCTTTCTCTTGACGATAGCCTGAAAAGTGTTTTGAGAGTGATTTGGAGACAGAGGCGATGCTTTGCCCAGAACTGAGGAAAGAACATCTGTTTTCTTTCTTTTTTCTTCCTTTTGTTCATCTACTCATTTTAAATTCCCTCTAAATCAAAAATTTGGGACATTACTGGACTTACTCATCCTCCTGTCTCCCAGTGCCTTGAACAGTTCATGGATGTGCTTCTGAACAGAACAAATCCTTGTTTTGTGGTAGTTTTTCTTCAAAATTCACAACATCAACAACAAGGAATGTATGAAGTCCTTGCAATTGCTAGGTTCCGGTCAGTGATGGGAGCAATAGGCTCCACATGTGTGGCAATTAAAATAGCACCAGAAAATGAGGTTGGTTATAGAAAAGATCTCCTCAACCTCTTCAAGTGCTGTGAGCTGCCAGATATGAAATAACTAATGCAGTTGCCAAGTTACCAGCATCAGGTCATGATTCATACAGCAGACAGCCGTATTTGTAAATACCTTTAAAATTAACTACAATTTGAAGGAGGGCTATTTTTATCTGTACTTTTAAAACAAAACAACTGGTCTGCTTGTAATTTACCCTGAATGATTTGCTAAAAGACTTCAGCTTTCTGTCAGAATAAAGAGTTAATGATAAAGTTATGTATATAGGCAGTTCACAACAGCCATCAGTGAATGGAAGACTGACATCCCACAAGGACGCTCGGGTGTCTGGATGAATCTAGTGGAATCCAGCACCTTCCTATTGTTTCTCCTACATCTGGTGAGATTTTTTGCATGCATATGGATATACAACTTTGTAGATGTTGTGTCTACAGACTGAGATTCATTTGTGCAAGAGGTACGAGACAAAAATAACAAGCCACTCTCCTCTCTAAAATAAAAGATACACACTGTTGGTGAAGGATTTATAAATAATATGCCAATTCAGTGATCAGATGTTGGGGAGTGGATCTGCAGCTGCCATGGAGATCTGCTCAGCAACTTCTTGTGCTAGCTGTGCATTAACTAGCTTGAACGCCTGCTGTGCCCAGCTCAGGGATTAATGACGTTCTGAGACGGCTACTTTTGCTGGTTTGCTGCAGGATCGATGGTGGGTATGGTGACAACCCTGCAGGCAATGCAGTGGAAGGGCATGTGGTGCAGTTGTATTTTGAGTTATCTGAATTAGTAACTGCCCAGTCTCTGCAAAAGCAGCTCCTGGGCTGTGTGGACTCTGCGTGGTGAGAAGCTGCCGGGCACAGACAAACATCATCACAACTGACTGCATCATTTACAATTGAGGCATGTAGGCAGCTGTGTTCTTCCCATGGCCAAGGGGCAGGAGAGAAGCCCTGGAGGAGGCTGAGCTGTGCCCTGTCTCTTGGCCCCTGTTGTCGGAGGGGAGGGATGAGGAGCTGCTCGTGGCCCCAGGAGCCCCACAGCCCGCTGGCTGCAGCATTGGGAGAGCATTGTGGGGAAGTCTGACGACTTGCTGGAGCTGGTCTGGTACTTTCCGCTTGCCATCTTATGCTGTCTACTTCTGGAGACACAATACAGGACTAGGTAGTCTGTTTGCCTCTCCCTGTTCTTAGGTTTTAATTTACGCATGAATTATCTTTGGGATTTCTATCTGTGTCCATTGATTTTATATGACACTGAAGCGACTAGCTTCGACTAGATGCCTTAGTTTTAGATAAAGTCAAATTATATGACTATTTCCTTAAAGTATTAACATTTCTATTTCAGGAAAAGCAAACATACAAAAAGTTTTCACTACTTATCCTGCAAGTAAATCTATAACTTGGCACGTGTTTAAAGGTTCATTAGTGCCTTAATAACTAAAATGATACCAAACCATTTTGGCAATTAGGATAACACAACTATGCATGAATAGAATATTTTTCACCTTACCATGGTGTAAGTTACAATGTGCTTGCAAAGTAAACCTGCAAATACTTGCTGCTTAGCCTTTCTTGTCTCTGAAATCTGCAATTAATTCAATCAGAGACTTTTTTGTTTACTTGAACTGGCTTTGATTTGAACTCTAGTTAAGATAGTGTTATGTAAATTCATGACAGATGTGCAGAAAATGATTTTTCAGTTGTTAATAATTTTGTCCAATCCCTGTCTTCCTAGACAGTGCTTCTACAAAAGACCTATTTCCTTTTTAAATATTACTTTTCCTTTCCCAGTCCCTTAGATATATTTGAAAAGAGTGAGAAGATTTACTTTTAGCTAGGGAGATAATTTCCTCTTCCCTACCCTTCAAAACACCTGAAATGCTGGTCCTCCAGCTCCCTTTAAAAGAATTCCCTGAGATGGAGCCCTCCTTCTCAAGATTTTACACAGAAAAGTGGAAACTTCTGCAATCTGGTTGTCAGAGACCTGTGCTGCTTCTGCAGTTACAACAGGGATGTTGCACCATGACAGTAAATGTTGAGGTAGAACAAAAAGTCTAAATCCTGAGTTAGTAACAAAAAAGAGTAGGTCAGAAACTCCTTCATATGACTAGTTTAGGCAGGTAGTCTTCATGGATTTGTATGCATTTCATACTTACACTACTTAACTTCAGTCAATGGGAATTAATGCTCAACTATCACTATTAATTGGATACTTTCATTCTTTAGACATTTTTGAAATCAATTCCCATATGTCTAGGTAATGAAATGTCATTCTGCCAACCAAAGCAGTTGTTATACTGCAATGCAGTGGAGGAAAAATACAGCGTGCTGGTGTAAGGAAAATTTGTCTGACTTCACCTTCCCCTTCACTCAAAGTTTTGAAAAAAATTGCACAACAGTTCTAATAAAACTCCAGGGTTATAATGCAGATACAATACCTCCAGAGCTGTTCTCATTCCAGTGTTATAAGTATTAATACATGTGAAATAATTGTAAATCTTGCAAAAACAATTAAACATGGGTGAGAACTTACTTTTCTTCTGTTGCATCTCTCCCTTATGCAAACACATATGTTTTCATCAAGCCATTTTCTTGTACACTACAAAAATGCATCTGCAGGACAATCTTTTTCCCTGGCCTGTTTTTTGCAAGAGTTCTGAGAAGATTCTTTCTGGTGTTTCTCCTTTTTAGCAAAAAATAGCTTTCTAGTACAACAGAAACATTAGTGGAAAACATCTGCTTTCCCTCAAAGCCTGTTTTTTGTCAGGAAATGAAATCCACACTCTGAAACCTTTAATCCAGAAATCCAAAGTTCATCTGATTTATGCTGGCATATATTTACACAGAGTTCATATACGTAGGTTTAAGACATTGCATAAGCACTCAATATTAACATCTCTCATGGAATTACCAGCCTCATTCCTATTAATTCATGACACATGGGAGTGATGCGTCTCTACTTCTGCAGCTTCTGTCATTGTAAACCTCGATTGCTGCTTTCTGCCATATCTTCTTGTTATTTTCTTGCTGTCATCTGTAGTCAACAGTCCATCCATCACCGTTGTTCTGATGATTGCCAGAGTGCCTGCATCAAGACCACACTGTCAGCTTGACATCCTGCATGTGGAATAACCTTCCCACTGCAGTAGGGATTTCTAGCAGCTAAAGCCAAGGGCATAGGCTAGTCTTTGGAGCTGATAACCATGCAGATGAAAAAACTCTTGTCGTTCCTGATTTTGCCTTTTTTTTTTTTTAATTGTCTGGTTTGATTTGTCTTTTTGGTCATTTCAGTTTCTCTCCTATGCTCATGTTACTGCTTTGACACAATCTCTTGTCAAGGAATGCCTTTTAAAAGAAATGAACCTGATTTTATTTACTCCGGTTGACCACAGTTAGCAGGAATTCATCGTGCCATCTGCATTGGGTCTGGTTTCTCGGTAAATACCAGCAAAATGGTGCTGTGAATGCTAACACTGCTGAGTTTTCCTTAGTTTGCATCAAAGCAGTTTTAAACAGCGTGTTTTAAACTGGGAAACAGGATGGTTGCTTTCATCTTTTCCCATATGCGTAAACCCCCCTCACACATATTACCCTATACATATAAAACTATTGAGTTATATATATAAAGCAGGATAAAACAAGTCAGATCCAAGACATGAACGGAGCCTGACACGGAGGTAACCATGCTATATCCAATGGTATGGTTTAGCTTTTGAAGTGGCTGTGTGTCCTTGCATAGCTAGGAATTCCTTCTTGTAGGAACACCATGAACACCATCTCTCTACCATGTCTATACAGCCTGGGATGTGCAAGCAGGCTCAGAGGGTTTCCATTTTAATCAGTCATAGTCAATTAGTACATTTGTGTCTTTCATTACATTCTTTGATAAAAAAAAAAGCATATAGAATTTTTTTAAGTTATATTTTGGTATAAAATGTGTCCTTTTTCTTCTCCCCAGTTCATACTTGTGCTCTTGAGAGTCTTACCTTGAACAGCTTTTTCTTGTACTCGGAGCCTTGTACTATTAAATTGCCTAAATTGGTCAGTCCCACAGTATGGGAATAAAACATCCCAAAGCACAGGATCCTGCAAAAGATCTCTTTCAAGAGCATCTTCCCTTGTTGTTTATTTGTTCTATTTCTCATTGATGTAGTCCAGACTGCTAAGGAAACAAAATGTTCCTGTTTTGATGTTTGGGGAATGATGTTGCCACAAAGGATTTGCATATTCCCCACCATAGCGGAGGTTTTCCTGAGCGTAGTCAGCATGATGCATACACAACGACGTGGAGACTTACCGTTTCTCTTACTTCAGAGGGATCAGCTAACACATGTTAAAAGCAAGGAAGCTTGAACATCTGCTCAGCGATGATAAAAATGAAAGTTATATTGGGATAAGCCTTTTCTTTCTTCTTTCTATTATCAAAAATCACCTTATTTTTCACAAGAAATTGGGAGGCAGTCACTCACCTCACAGTTAATGGACAGCATCGTCACTAGTAGACCAAATACTTGCTTAGTTTATAGTTTTCCAGGTACAGCCGCAAATGGAAACGCAAAGTCCTCCAAGTAACAGAAAGTGTTAAAGAGACTGATAAGCAGCTTCTGTACAAGCATGAAGACAGCATTTGACACAGTGTAAAGAGGAAAATGTCTCCAGAATTGAAGGAAAAGTATTTTGGAAAGAAACTTCAATTCAAATGTTGAAAGATATTGAATTATACAAAGTGTTAATGAATACAATTTGATGTGACTATCAGAAAGGAAAATTACATTTAATATCTCCATGGCATAAAATGCACCGGAAAATAAAGGGAAAATTGTACTACATTACTGGAAAAATGAGCAGGCACCGTTTCCTGAAGGCAATCAATTCCTAAACTGCTAATAGGGTCTGCCTGTGCCCATGGCATCTGCACATGTCAGGAATTCATTAGTTCCTTTCAGAAAGTTTATGAATAACTCTACCATTAGTTGGTCAGATAAAGTCCAATTTTGGTAAATATGTGTAATTCAAACATATGAAGTTGACCAAAAAAAAAAAAAAAAAAAAAAAGCAGCAATAAAATTAAACATGACTATCCAGGATCATAGCTGCCAGTTTTCTGTAAAGATAAATGGATAAATGTCAGTCTCTCCCAATCCCAATTTTAAACTGGTGTGTCCAATATTGGCTAAATTGTTCATTGTTTTACAAGGAAGGTTCCCAAAGTAGTTTAGATGCTTTATTAAAGGCATGCAGAACTCTCCAAAAAGGAAAGTTTTACATAGACCTGGAGCAGGGATCTACACAGGTGCAAAGGGTGGGAGCAGGAATAGGAGTAACGAGATGAGGACAACCTCCCCCACCACAGCAGAACCAGCCACTTATCTTCATCTGTCTTTGTGTGACAGCCAGAAGGAAACTACAAGAAGAGAGGAGAAAGGAAGTCAGAAGAAAGAAAATGGGTATCTCCCATGCAATTGTCTGGAATTTCCTGAGATTCTTTTTAATACAATTGTTGCATTAAATGCCTCATGGGCCAAGGCTAGGCTGCCAGCTTGGAAGAGAGATTGCCCTCAGAAGAACCAAAAGGTCAGAAGGGCACCACCTTTTGTCAAAGAAGACAAGAAGACTTTATTTTTATTGCCCATCCCAAAGCATTCAAAGGTCATGCTCAAGCTCCAAATAATAGGAGACTGGCTTGAAGCTCACCAGACTGAATGAAAGATTAGATTTATTGTATTTACTACCTGAGTCCTGAGCCTGGTAGTAAGGAGGCATTTGTGTTACATTTTCAAATTTCCCCATGACCATTAGTGTTGGACCTTGTGGCTTCCTTTCTTCCTTTTAATAAAAGGAGCTCAGATTGGCACTGAGTCACTTATTTCCAGAGGTAAATTTCCAGAGATAAACCATAAACTATTGCAAGAATCAATGAGATACTGACAGCTGTCAGTGCCAGGTATTCTAAGAAGTGGCAGTAATCTGACTTCAGCTTTGCAGAAATAAATAATACAAAGTGCAATTTCAAAGCCAGCAGGTCTGGAGGCAAGAAAGGCTTTTGGCAGATTCATGTTCTCATTTCCCTGTGGCTCTCCCACTGCCCAGATGGCTGCATTTCCAAATGCCTGTCCTAAAGTTTTCTACTGGTCACAGGTTTTTTAGGGTAGTTTGAAGAAGAATATTCTCCTTTATCAGCAATTTTTTCTTGCCAGGTCTCTATTCCTGAGAAATGTTTGCAATCTAAAAGTTTCTCTGTGTCTACAGAAGTTATCTTACAGAGGAAGATGTTTTGTTTAACATCAATGCTACCATAGACTGATGAGTTTAGACTTAATTTTGTATCTAGTAATCCAATAATAATGGCATTTCATGGCCTTTACAACAGAAGGCTGCCCGGATGGAGTAATACTTTTTTCCATCCCAATTATTTGCCAGATATGGGCCAAGGTCTATTTTCAATGATGGTGGTATGAGCCCAAAACAGTTTTGATGAAATTAAATGCAGTGATATGCTGGTGTGAAGAAAGCCATTTAAACTCACTTCCTGTTCATCTGTTAACCTCTTATTTTTACATTTCTTTGGTTTATTCTTTTTGGATGCTTGTCAGCGTGACTGTGGCCCTGGCAGGGCCTTGCCGATGCCCAAGCTGGAGCTCTGCATGGCGGAGCCTGGTGAGCTGCCGAGGCCCACCCGCGTGCTGGCAGCGACACCGGCTGAGCTCCTTGCTGCCCGGCTGCTGCGGGTGGGTCAGTCAAAGGGCAAGGCTGAGACAAAAGGTTTATTAAAGTTTAAACAACCCAGTTGCTGTGAAGATATCTTTTATTTGTTCTGACAT
>NW_010133388.1:0-6682 GCF_000699245.1 Pterocles gutturalis | reverse complement strand
CAGGAATGACAAAGTGTTCATCACTCTCCTGCTTTCTGTAGGGCTGAGGGAAACGGCAATCTGTAAGGGTTTGTCTGGGGCATCCAGTCAAGGAGAGCCACAGGGTTTGATGGTGTTATGGCAAAAGTTAATGAACAGGCAGGGCAAGGGCTGCTAACAGGAGGTTTAAAGGACGCCAAGACACCTTCAGTACTGATGTCTCCAAGGTGCCGTTGTTAGGGAGACTGCAGCATGTGGTGAGGGCCTCCAAGCAAGAACCTGTTTTAGACCTGCCAGGAGAGAACAAGCTCTCCAAAAGGCAACCAGGTCCCCAATTCTCACTGAAACCTGTGGCTCTGAGGATCAAGACCTGAATTCTCAGCACTAGAAGAACTTGCAAAAGACTGACTGCAACTGTGCCAGTATAAAACAATGTAGGTTTTTTTCCCATTCTTTTTACGCTTTCTCAAATTCTTGGTTATTATGGTGTTACCTTATTCTCATCCAGTTCCTCACCAAGAGATTTCCTGAGGTGCTCAAACACATTTGTCAAGGTTTCTGAGGTAGAAATATAAAACTGAGATGCCCTTTGGTCCATGTCTCTGAACTAAATTGAGCATATGTAAAAGAGAAATTAATCTGCCTTTCCATTAAGGCTCAGGGGCTTAAGAGGAATTGTCCTGCCTTACCTCCGGGCTTCGTCTCTTCAAGGCTTTGCAAGTCACTAAGTCCCACATCACTCCTAGCTCCAAAGTTTTTTTGCTAGATCAAAGCAAGGACATCTAAGGACTAGCAGGAGTTTACTTGTCTCTTCTTCTTGCTCTCAGTCACACAAAACGCCTGACAAAAACATGTAGCTTCAGCAAATGGCCATCCAAATGCAGACCTCAGAGACTGGGACTTGTAAGACAGGGATCTTTGTTATGGTCTGTCCTTCTCTTGTTTTTCACTAAGTGCCAGGAGTGAAACTGCAGCCTTAAATTGATCGATATTTTGCCATCACCTTGAGGAAAGTAAAGATTTCACCTGCAGAGTTTGAGACTTTTCTTCTCTGCTAATGTGTGCAGAGAGGGCAAGGGTAGACTTCATGGGGAACCAAAGTGAAGAAAGGCTTTTTATTAAAAAAAAAAAATACAGCTTCATTTTATGAAGCTAATTTTAGTCCCCTGTTTGATACCCTGTCCAAGGAAAGGACAAAGCAGTGACTAGTGTGTATTTAATGTTGCTAGTTCAGAACTGAAATAACTTTTGTTAGGAGTAAGTGACTGTAGGCAAGGATTTTTATAGTGATAACAGAGCACGTATATTTGGGATGTCTTACAAGTAGATCAAAGTTAGGATAATCTTGGTTCTTGACCCTAGTTATTTGGCATTGTAAGAGTTAAAGACTTTAAAACTTTTTTTATTCTGTTCTAATGAATAACTAACATTTTGTATTGCATCACAGTTACTGTATGAGCATTGTAGGTGACCTTTTATTTCCCCTCATTAAGACACTGGTCATATTTGACTGTAACTTATTGAGATCAATAAATGCTTAATGTGTTAACTTCTCAGTCTAATTTTATGTGACACCTTGCTGAGCCAGCAAAAGGAAAGGACAGATTGGGATGGGCAGTGGTATCTGAGAGGTATTTATATACAACTGCTATGGATTTGTGACATGTTTACCAGGATTGTGAAGCTATTTTCACATCGGTAAATCCTCTACCTACCTGTCCATAAAATGAAGAAAGGGTCATCTTGCAGTTCAAATGCAGAACTTGGTTTCAATAGATCAGAATTTAGTTCCTATCCATGCCATAGAGTTTGACTGTGACCTTGGGCAAATCATTTATTGTCCCTGCCTCTCACTTCTCTGTAAGCTGAAGTAGGGATAATAACTCCTAAAAGGGGAGAATGAGTATGTCAGCATTCATGTAACACTCACACTGTTATTCAGCTCGGGGTCCTACCTCTCTCTGCCTTGAGCTAAGATGGAGTTGATCTAATTGAATTTCACCAACATTTTGTTCCAAAGTGAATTTCTTGTTCTTTTAATGTTTAGACACAATCATAGATGGTGACTGGGCTGAGACTGTTTCCAAAATGGTCAGTCTGTACCCTGATAGATTTGAAGGCCTTTGTTCACCCTGTCTTTGGTTCAGAGTTCCTTCTCCTTTCCCAAACATTACACTAGATTCTGCCTTGATCTAACTCATTTCAGAAGCTGAAGGCTCTCTGGGTACCCAGTATTGCCACATAGACAGTAGTAGGACTTCATCACTGTAAAAAGGCGTAGTTGGAAGGCAAAGAAGACCTTGGATGAAGAATTTGCTGGTTTTTCTTTGATGTAAATCATACATTGAAAGTGATTTGCATAATTCAGCCTGGTCCACAGCATGCTAGGAGGCATGAGTACCTGCTTATCTGCACAGCAGTTAGCCAAGGTAGCCAGCAAACACAAAATTCAGTTATGTTTTGTTAACAATGAATATTTAATCATCTTCCAGAACACTCCAGATGCCCAAAAGTTTGCTGTTGAACATATTATCAAAAGGCCTTTGTATAACTGTGATTTGTTATATGTAATCACTAGGATGCATTCAGTGCTACCGTGTGGTTCTTTGCCATTTACAGCTGTTGCGGGCACATCTGTCTCCCTGTTACACTAAGTTGTCTTCATGATCTTATGCATCTGGCACAGGACTCGATTGGTGTCAGCAGGTCAGAGGGCATGGAAGAGACCTAGGAAGTTCATAGCTGTGCCTTTCTCTCCCTTTCTTCCCCCATATTTGACAAATGGCTCATGCTGATTGCTTCTTTTTACCTTCCCCAATGGACAAGTTCCAAGAGAAATTTGGGTAAAATCAGCAGCGCCCGGCTCCTAAACCATCACCACATGATACATGGTGAAAGCCAGAGCAAAACCCTAGATTTGCCATATGCCATTGCCTATCAGTGATGGTTAGATGCAGTGATAAAGCATATAATATTATGTTAAGTGTTCTGCATTTAAAATCCCAGAAAGCATCCAACACAGCAGGAAACATGCTGCTCTGATCCTGTGAGCAAAGTAATTGACATCTCCTCTCCATCACAAATGCCAAACTACTCTGGTTACCCATTGGGTCAGCCCTCATGCTACCTGAGGTGCTAGTAATTAAAATCACCACACTCCGAACTGAAGTGAAGTTGCCTTTCTCTTAATGCCAGAAAAAAGAAAAAGGAAAAAAAAAAAGCAAAAGTCATACTGAATGCGCAAGCTGGCCTTTGAACACGAGTACACAGAAAATTCCCAATAGATGTGGGTTCAGTGCAGAGAGCAGCATTGAAACTACTGAATATAGCTGGCAAACTATAAAAAAGAAAAATATGAACCAGCTCTGTCTGTGTTATCTCAGATGAAACCATCTTAACTATCTTAAAATAAAAACAGAGATTAGAAAAAGATATATTGGGCAAGAAATGGGCATCATTCTTTTAAGTTGTGTCAAGTGTACTTCATCCTGAAATGGAAATCATGATAGATAATTGTTTGTTACTAGCAGCTTAAGTTTCTAAATTAGAACCAAAATCTCATTTTGTTGGAGTAATAAAGTGAAACAGAGAGCTTAGAGCAGTCCTGAGGCACAGCTGTGGTCTAGAGTGCCTCAGGGGAAGTCTTTAAAATTGTCCTTAAAATTAAAGAGAAAAATATTTCTGCAGAGAGGGTTTTTTACATCAAATGGGACAAAGGGCATGTTGAAACTGTTCAGATTTACAGAATGCAGTGTAAAAGAAAGGTCATGAAAACCAAATATGAACTAACAAGCAGTTTACCAAGGGTGAATTAGATGTTTTGTCAACTCCAACCTGTTCCAGGACTCTCAGAGGGGCAATCCCTACATCATAGGATCATCATAGAATCACAGAACAGTTTGGGTTGGAAGGGACCTTAAAGATCACTCGTTCCAACCTCCCTGCTGTGGGCAGGGACACCTCGCACTAGCCCAGGTTGCTCAAAGCCTCATCCAGCCTGGCCTTGAACCCCTCCAGGTATGGGGCATCCACAGCTTCCCTGGGAAACCTGTTCCAGTGCCTCACCACCCTCACAGTGAAAAATTTCTCCTAATATCTAGTGTAAATCTGCCTTCTTTCAGCTTATAACTGTTACCCCTCATCCTATTGCTACACTCCCTGATCAAGAGTGCCTCCCCATCTCTCCTGTAGCCCCCTTTAAGTACTGGAAGGCTGCTAGAAGGTCTCCCTGAAGTCTTCTCCAGGCTGAACAAGTCCAACTCTCTCAGCCTGTCCTTGTATGGGAGGTGCTCCAGCCCTCTGACCATCTTCGTAGACCTCCTCTGGACTCTCTTGAACAGATCCATGTCTTTCCCCTACTGAGGACTCCAGAGCTGGACGCAATACCCCAGGTGGCATCTCATGAGAGTGGAGTAGAAGGGGAGCATCACCTCCCTTGACCTGCTGGTCACTTCTTTTCATGTAGCCCAGGTTGGCTTTCTGGACTGCAAGTGCACATTGTTGGGTTATGTTAGGCTTCTCATCCTTTTGTGTTTCTGAAGCTGAAATACACAACAGTGACCTTGCCACTTGCATGTAACCTGTACATTGATGAAAAAGCTGCTGGCATTAGTGAGAAAAGTCAACACTGCATCTTCTGAACAAGTACCCTTCAATATCAGTGAAGGGTATACCTGTGCCTTACAAAAGCAGACACAGCATACACACTGTATCAGTCCCCTTCTAGTCCCTTCAGTAAATTTGTGACTGGAAAAGACTCTGCCATCATCTGTGAATAGCTTGCCTCAGTTAAGCTTGGAATAATAGTGATAATGAAGCTCTGCGTGCATGTTGTGTCCCCTGAGGGAGAAGGAATGATTAGAGGAAGAACTTCAGTGAACTGATGTGGGCTAAATTCATCTTTATATTAAACTTTATGTTAAGAACCTAATTTCAGCTCCCAGTGAGAATTCATGACTAAGAGTGGTGTTTTTGAAAGTCTGTACTCCAAAGTGACAAACATTCATTTTAACCTGTACATAACTTAGTGCTAACATGGGTATGTCCTGACATAAGATTAAAGAAAATTTTGACACAGGGCCCCAAAATTCCTGCTAAAATGTCATTATTCTTTACTGGTTGATTCCTTTGGTTAAGAACTTGTTTGTGATTATGATTTCAGACTCCCCAGTACAGGAAAGGTGTTGACAGACTGGAGTGAGTCAATGGACAAGCCACCAAGATGGTCAGGGGCTGGAGCATTTGACACAGGAAAAGAAGATGAGGACAGGGTTTGTTCAGCCTGGAGAAAAGATGGTTTAGGGAGATCTTTATTGCTACCTGCAACTCCCTAATGGGAGGGTGCAGAGAAGACAGAGACAGGCTCTTCCCAGAGGTACACAGGAACAGGATCAGAGGGCAAGAGACCTAATATGAAATCTGAGAAATTCCTCTTTGATATAAAGAAAACTTTTACCTTGATGGAGATCAAATATTGGAATAAGTTGCCTGGAGAGGCTGTGGAACATCCATCCTTGGAGAGATCTAAAACTCAGCCAGAGTTGAGCAGCCTACTCTATCTAGGCCTGCATTGAGCAGTAAGTTGGACTAGTTCCTCCACAAGTCCCTTCCAACCTAAATTATTCAGTGAGTTTATGAGTCAGGTCAACAAGAGGTTTTAATTGGTTGATTGTGGTTTCCAGATTTGGTTTGCAGAGAGGCAATCAGAGGGGGAAGAAGTGTGTCTTGCTCCCAGCTTCTGCTACAGTGGTGTGCTGGTTTTGTCTGGGATAGAGTTAATTTTCTTCATAGCAGCTAGCATGGGGTTGTGTTTCAGATTTGTGCTGGAAACTGTTGATAATACAGAGGTTCTTTTATTACTGCTGAGCAGTGCTTACACAGTGTCAAGGCCTTTTCTGCTTCTCACCTCACCCCACCAGCGAGGAGGCTGGGGGTGCACAAGGAGTTGTGAGGGGACACAGCTGGGACAGCTGACCCCAACTGACCAAAGGGATATTCCACACCATATGATGTCATGCTCAGCATATAAATCCAGGGGAAAAAGGAGGAAGAGGAGGGACATTTGGAGTTATGGTGTTTGTCTTCCCAAGTAACCCTTACGTGTGCTGGAGCCCTGCTTTCCTGGCGATGGTTCAACACCTGCTTGCCGATGGGAAGTAGTGACTGAATTCCGTGTTTTGCTTCGCTTGTGTTCACTACTTTTGCTTTACCTATTAAACTGTCTTTATCTCAACCCATGAGCTTCCTTACTTTTACTCTTCCAATTCTTTCCCTCATACCACCGGGGGCGTGAATGAGTGTCTGTGTGGGGCTTATTGCTGGCTGGGGTTAAACCACAGCAAGTGGGCACCGTCAGGACCTGCTTGGGTCTTCATAATCCTGAGGAATACCCAGACCACACTCAGGCAGAAGGAAAGGACTGAATGACAGCACCATTAGTGATGGCTAAATCCAGCATTTGGAGCATAAAACCTTTGTTTCTGTGCCGTGCTCTATATGTTAAGGAGTGTTTTGACTGTATAGAAATCGAGGATTACGATTATTGGTGATAAGTTTGAATGCTTATGGGTAAGAATGAGGGGAAGGGCTAACAAGGTTGATATCCTGCTGGGAGTGTGTTGCAGGCCCCCCTCCCAGCAGGAGGAAGCAGATGAGGCGTTCTATAAGCAGCTGAGAGAAGTCTCGCGATCGCTCCCCCTGGTTC
>NW_010133387.1:0-4548 GCF_000699245.1 Pterocles gutturalis | reverse complement strand
CAGGCGTACTACTAGGTGCGTGCCATTTGATTCCAGGCAGGTGCCAGGCAGGTGCCAGGCGTGTTCAAGGTGTGTGCCAGGCATGTGTCACGTGTGTTCAAGGTGTGTGCCAGGCGTGTTCCAGGCGTGTGCAAGGTGTATGCCAGGCGTGTGCATTTGTGTTCCAGGCGTGTGCCAGTTGTCTTTGAGGTGTGTGCGAGGTGTGTTCGAGGCATATGCCAGGGTTGTGCCAGGTGTGTTCCAGGCGTGTCCCAGGTGTGCGCCATTTGTGTTCCAGGCGTGTGCCAGGTGTGTTCCGTGTGTGTTCCAGTTGTGTTTGAGGCATCTGCCAGGCGTCTGCAAGGCGTGTACCAGGCGTGTGCCAGGCTTGTACCAGGTGTGTGTCAGGTGGGTTTGAGGTGTGTGTCAGGCGTGTGCCAGGTGTGTGCTAGGTGTGTTCCAGGTGTATGCCAGATGTGTTCCAGAAGTGTGGCAGGTCTGTTCAAGGTGTGTGCCATGTGTTTTCGAGGTGTCTGCCAGGTGTGTGCCAGTTATGTGCTCGGCGTATTCCAGGTGTGTGCTAGGTATGTCCCAGGTGTGTTTCAGGCATGTGCCAGGCGTGTGTCAGGCATCTGCAAGGTGTGTTCCAGATGTGTGCCGGGTGTGTTCCAGGTGTGTCCTAGGTGTCTTCAAGGTGTGTTTCAGGCGTGTGCCACGTGTGTTACAGGGATTTTCCATGGGTGGGCCAGGAGTTTTCTAGGCATATACAGACATGTGCCAGGTGTGTTTGAGGCATGTGCCAGGCATGTGACATGTGCATTCCAGGTGTGTGCCAGGTGTGTTCAAGGTGTGTGGCAGGTGTGTGCCAGGCTTGTTCCAGGTGTGTGCCACGTGTGTACCAGGTCTGTGCCATTTGTGTTCCAGGTGTGTTCCAGCTGTGTGCCACGTCTGTTCCAGGCATGTTCCAGGCATGTTGGAGGCATGTTCCATGCATGTGCCAGCCGTGTTCCAGGCGTGTGCCGGGTGCATTCCAGGTGTGTGCCAGGTGTGTTCAAGACGTGTGCCACGTGTGTGCTCGGTGTGTTCCAGGCGTGTTGCACATGTGTGGCAGGCGTTTTCAAGGCGCGTGGTTCGAGGCATTTTCCAGGTGTGTGCCAGGCGTGTTCCAGGTGTGTGCCAGGCCTGTTCCAGGCCTGTGCCAGGTGTGTTCCAGTTGTGTTCGAGGCGTCTGCCATGCGTCTGCAAGCCGTGTGCCAGGCGTGTTCCAGGTGTTTGCCAGGCCTGTTCCAGGCCTGTGCCCGGCATGTGCCAGATGTGTTCCAGTCGTGTGCCAGGCTTGAGCCAGGCAGGTGCCAGGCGTTTTCCAGGTGTGTGCCAGGCTTGTGCCATGTGTGTTCAAGGTGGGTTCCAGGCATGTTCCAGCTGTGTGCCAAGTGTGTTCGAGGTGTTTCCAGGCGTACTACTAGGTGCGTGCCATTTGTGTTCCAGGCGTGTGCCAGGCAGGTTCCAGTCGTGTTCCAGGTGTGTGCCAGGTGTGTCCCAGGTGTAGTACCAGGCGTGTGCCATTTGTGTTCCAGGCATGTGCCAGGCATGTTCAAGTTGTGTGCCAGGCATGTTCCAGTTGTGTTCCAGACGTGTTCAAGATATGTGCCAGACTTGTGCGTTTGTGTTCCAGGCATGTGCCAGTTGTCTTCCAGGCATGTGCGAGGTGTGTTTGAGGCATGTGCCAGGTGTTTTCCAGGTGTGTTCCAGTTATGTGCCGGGCATGTGCCAGCCATGTGCCAGGTGTGCTCGAGGCTTGTTCCAGGTGTGTGCCAGGCATGTTCGAGGCTTGTACCAGGTGTGTGCCGGTTGTGTTCCAGGTGTGTGCCATTTGTGTTCCAGCTGTGTGCCATGTCTGTTCCAGGCGTGTTGGAGGCATGTTCCAGGCATGTGCCAGGTGTGTTCCAGGCGTGTGCCGGGTGCATTCCAGGTGTGTGCCAGGTGTGTTCAAGGCGTGTGCCACGTGTGTGCCAGGTGTGTTCCAGGCGTGTTGCACATGTGTGCCAGGCATTTTCAAGGCGTGTGGCAGGTGTGTGCCAGGTGTGTTTCAGGCAGGTTCTAGTTGTGTTCCATGTGTGCACCAGGTGTCTGCCAGGTTCATTCCAGGTGTGTGCCACTTGCGTTCCAGGCGTGTGCCACGTGTGTTCGAGTTGTGTGCAAGGCATGTGCCATGCGTGCAACATTTGTGTGCCAGGCATGTTCCAGGTGTGTTCCTGGCATGTTCCAGGCGTGTGCCAGGTGTGTACCAGGTCTGTGCCATTTGTGTTCCAGGTGTGTTCCAGCTGTGTGCCCCGTCTGTTCCAGGTGTGTTCCAGGCGTGTTGGAGGCGTGTTCCAGGTGTGTGCCAGGTGTGTTCAAGGCGTGTGGCAGGTGTGTGCCAGGCTTGTTCCAGGCGTGTGCCAGGTTTGTTCCAGGCGTGTGCCAGGCGCGTATCAGGTCTGTGCCATTTGTGTTCCAGCTGTGTGCCACATCTGTTCCAGGCGTGTTCCAGGAGTGTTGGAGGCATGTTCCAGGCGTGTTGGAGGCATGTTCCATGCATGTGCCAGGCGTGTTCCAGGCATGTGCCGGGTGCATTCCTGGTGTGTGCCATTTTCCAGGTGTGTGCCAGGTTTGTTCCAGGCATGTGCCAGGTGTCTACCAGGTCTGTGCCATTTGTGTTCCTGGTGTGTTCCAGTTGTGTGCCACGTCTCTTCCAGGCGTGTTCCAGGTGTGTTGGAAGCATGTTCCATGTATGTGCCAGGCGTGTGCTAGGTGTGTGCCAGGTGGGTTCAAGGCGTGTGCCACGTGTGTGCCAGGTGTGTTCCAGGCATGTTGCGCATGTGTGGCAGGCGTTTTCAAGGCGTGTGGCAGGTGTGTGCCAGGTGTGTTTCAGGCAGGTTCTAGTTGTGTTCCATGTGTGCGCCAGGTGTCTGCCAGGTTCATTCCAGGTGTGTGCCACTTGCGTTCCAGGCGTGTGCCACGTGTGTTCGAGTTGTGTGCAAGGCGTGTGCCATGCGTGCAACATTTGTGTTCCAGGCATGTTCCAGGTGTGTTCCAGGCATGTTCCAGGCGTGTGGAAGGAGTGTGCCAGATGTGTTCCAGGTATGTGCCAGGCGTGTATCAGGCGTGTGCCAAGCATCTGCAAGGTGTGTGTCGCAAAGTTCCAGGTGCGTTCGAGGCGTGTTCCAGGTGTGTGTGAGGCATGTGAAGACATGTACCAGGTGTGTGTCACATATGTTCCAGGTGTGTTGCAGGCTTGTGCCATGTGTGTTCAAGGTGGGTTCGAGGCATGTTCCAGGTGTGTGCCAGGTGTGTCCCAGGTGTAGTACCAGGCGTGTGCCATTTGTGTTCCAGGCACGTGCCAGGCATGTTCAAGGTGTGTGCCAGGCATGTTCCAGGCGTGTTCCAGATGTGTTCAATATATGTGCCAGGCTTGTGCGTTTGTGTTCCAGGCATGTGCCAGTTGTCTTCCAGGCATGTGCGAGGCGTGTTTGAGGCGTGTGCCAGGTGTTTTCCAAGTGTGTTCCAGTTATGTGCCAGGCGTGTGCCAGCCATGTGCCAGGTGTGCTCGAGACTTGTTCCAGGTGTGTACCAGGTGTGTGCCATTTGTGTTCCAGGTGTGTGCTATTTGTGTTCCAGCTGTGTGCCATTTGTGTTCCAGGTGTGTGCTATTTGTGTTCCAGCTGTGTGCCATTTGTGTTCCAGGTGTGTGCTATTTGTGTTCCAGCTGTGTGCCATTTGTGTTCCAGGTGTGTGCTATTTGTGTTCCAGCTGTGTGCCAGGTGGGTTCAAGACGTGTGCCAGGTGAGTTCGAGGCGTGTACCAGGCGTGCCCCAGGCATGTTCCAGGTGTGTTCCCGGTTTGTGTTAGGCATCTGCAGGAGTGTGCCAGGTGTGTGCCGGGTGCATTCCAGGTGTGTGCCAGGTTTGTTCCAGGCATGTGCCAGGTGTCTACCAGGTCTGTGCCATTTGTGTTCCTGGTGTGTTCCAGCTGTGTGCCACGTCTCTTCCAGGCGTGTTCCAGGTGTGTTGGAAGCATGTTCCATGTATGTGCCAGGCGTGTGCTAGGTGTGTGCCAGGTGGGTTCAAGGCGTGTGCCACGTGTGTGCCAGGTGTGTTCCAGGCATGTTGCGCATGTGTGGCAGGCGTTTTCAAGGCGTGTGGCAGGTGTGTGCGAGGTGTGTTTCAGGCAGGTTCTAGTTGTGTTCCATGTGTGCACCAGGTGTCTGCCAGGTTCATTCCAGGTGTGTGCCACTTGCGTTCCAGGCGTGTGCCACGTGTGTTACAGGGATTTTCCATGGGTGGGCCAGGTGTTTTCCAGGCATATACAGACATGTGCCAGGTGTGTGCCACGTGTGTTTTAGGCATGTGCCAGGCATGTGACATGTGCATTCCAGGTGTGTGCCAGGTTTGTTCCAGGCGTGTGGCAGGTGTGTACCAGGTGTGTGCCATTTGTGTTCCAGCTGTGTGCCATGTCTGTTCCAGGCGTGTTGGAGGCATGTTCCAGGCATGTGCCAGGTGTGTTCCAGGCGTGTGCCGGGTGCATTCC
>NW_010133386.1:0-3275 GCF_000699245.1 Pterocles gutturalis | reverse complement strand
AGGGCAAACTAAATATCTTTAGAGCACTGAGTATCTGAGAAGGCTCCATACTCTGCTCAGAGCTGTCTCTGTTCTCGCTCACTCAAAAATATCCACTTTTGTTCTCCAGCTGCCTATAAAACTCCAGAAGAGGAGCGCTCTTTTTTTTTTTTTTTTTTTTTTTTTACACCGTGATTCTCGATCCGGAGAGAACAATATCCTTCTACCTCTTCTGAAACGATACGGAGACTCTCACAACACACAGGCGATCTCTAGAAGCACGAATCTCCTTTTTTTTTTTTTTTTCCCCCCTTTTTTTTTTTTTCTTTTTTTTTTTTTTTTTTTTTTTCCCTTTTCCCCCGAGAGCCGCTCAGCCCATTGTTTGAAGTGGGATTCAGCGCGCAGCCCAAAGAGAAAAGAAAAAAAAATAATCTTAGGAGCCCCGTTTGGTATTGCAGAGAGAAAGAGCTGACAAAATATTATAGAGGGTTTCCTAGAAGGACGTGATGAGAGCCCGCGGTGTGTTCCCCAAACAGAGGTGGTGGGTTTTTTTTCCCCCCTAAAATATTGTGATCGCCTTTGTACGCCTTTCTTTTGAACCCACAAAGAGAATGCAATATACATATATGTGTTTGCTCTCCATACAAGAAATGCAAGGGACCGTACAATGGAATATACGGCCGGTTAGTCCTCATAATGCTTAGTTTTGCTGTAATTAATTGAAAACAGTTATTAGGTCGTCATTGGCGATAGCGTAAATAATTGCAGCAGATTTTTACTTAAAATTGACCGGTCGCAGAGTGATGGATCGATTCGAGGTATAAAAATGATGTATCAAAACATCAATGTCGATTATTTGAAATATTGTAGTCGAATCTTTTTATTGCTTCATCGGTTAAGTGTCTGAAAGTGCTGTGTTCCAACATATATTTATGTTGTCAATACTGTCAAAACTGTCAGTTTTATTACAGTGGATTTGTAATACATTTCGTATCTGCTCATTTACATAAAATGTCCACCCCAGATACCCCTCCTTTTCCCCATCTCTGGAAATCTATGTCAATTTAATGAAAGGATTCAGGACTCAGAGCTGAAGAGAGAAAAAAAATAAAAAAAATGAGATATTGCTCCATTAAGTCCAATTTAAACATCCCTTTGGAAAGCTTCGGCTATTTCTAACTTGCCATAACAGGGATTCCCCCCACTCCCCGTCGTCCGCCCCCTCTTCTTATTTCCCCAGTAGATTTTAAACACTTTTCTATTCTCACACCTAGATTAAACCCTTCAGAAGAATCGAGACACTGTGCAGGGAGGCAGAGAGCAGCCCAAGCACACCTGTGAATGCCGAAAACCTCCCAAAGAGAGCAACAGTCCCCGGACCGCGCACACACGCACGGGGGTTGGATCCTGCTAGAAAAAAGGAGACAAAAGGAGCAATAAAATTGGTGTGATCCTTTCTTAACGGTTTGGAGACCAAAGGGAAAAAAAAAACCACCCAAAAAAACAAACGTAAATTGGAAGCAGTATTGGGCATTTGATGTCCCCTGTCCCCATTTCATCAGGGTCTGATCCGGTCTGATTATTTGCTTTAACTGTAAATGATGATTTTTTATTAGCATGGTGTCAGATACTTCCCTCTAATTTTCTCCGAGACTCCAGCTGAGGGATGGAAAAACTCGGGAATAAATAAAGCCATTTACACACTAAACTCTCTTCTATTGAGCAAACAACTGAAATTAGCCAAGTAACTTTATTTCCCACACCATTCGGGAGGATAAGGTTGTTTTAAAGACGTTGGCAAGATGGACCTGAGGTGTGTGTGTGGGGGTTTTTCTGTGTGTCCCCCCCCCCTCCTTTTTCCAGGGATATGTATGTTTAAAGAGATGCTGAAGAGATTTCTGAGTTCACGGGGAAGACGGAAAGGTTGGTTTGGGGAGCGGCAGCGCGCCTGGCAGGTATTTTAATGACCGTCCCTTGCTTTGAACACTTCCAATTTCTCTGCTTTTCATCCGGAATATCTTCCCCAGACCAAGTATGATTTCTGTTGTAATTCTTGTGTGTGTTTGTGATCCCTTCTGAGGTAAATTGAGAAGTAAGCTGCGCAAAAGGAGGAAATCGCCCCTGGGGTGCTTTGTTTACTTTGGTTTGTAAAATCCTGCTAGGAGATGGTTTCCTCAGTGTGTGGCAAGTGTTTCTTCAAGAAATTCGTCAGCCCTTCTACAATTACTTGGAGCTCCGAGGGAAGAGAGCTGCCATCACTTTCTCACATCCCTAGGTGTTGCACGGAGGAGAGAAGAAAAGGCTGGAGCATTTAATTATAATGGGGGGTGGGGTGGGGGGAACGGAGGCTGCAGAAAGCCGTCCCAAGCCTGTACCTGGAAAAGAAAAACCTGCAAGGGTATATCTGGGAGACGTGTGCCATTCAGAGTGGGGGAAAAGTACCCCATCTTGTGCAGTAATTAGTCTGAACAATAAACATAATTGGAATAAAATCAGTTGGAAATTCCTGCGTTTTTAATTACGTTTCATTTTGTGGTAAGCCGTAAAATTATGAATGCCTCTCAATTAAACACTATCCACTTGTAAAGCATTTAACAACAATTATTCCTTAATCAGTTGGAATGTTAGCCACAAATGATGCTGTTAAACATCAAAGGGACGCCTTAGACGTTACCTTTTAGTCATAAGTAAGAGGATTAATTTCTATAATTAGAGGGGATAAATATGTGCATAAATACATCTAATTTTTTTACACGTTCTCATCCTGCCTGGGAGAGGCGAGGATCTTTGACATTGCCTGAACTTCTAGCTCTCCCCCGGCTCCGAGGAGGCGACCCCGGGAGCAGCGAGGTGAGAACACACCTCCGGGGGGGCCCGATCCCGCGCGCCGCTCCGCGCCCCTCCGCGAGGGTCGGATCACCCTCCCGCCACCACACCGGGGACTCGGGATCGGGCTCGCCGAGGGCACAGGGCTTCGGGTTAGTTTGTGGCTCTCTTTGGCTTTTATTTACCTTTTTCAACGGCACCTGGGGTCTACCTGGCGTTTCAATTCCCCGGGGGACAATTTGCTGCCCCCAAACGAAACTCAAGATTTGAGCTGAATACCGCAAATAAAATTAGCATGACCTTGATTACACCCTGTATGAATATCTCATTTACCTAATGACTTTATGTCACGTACGCAGAGGGTCAATTTCCTTTTAACCTTTCCCATTGCTGCAGTAAGCATTCTTTTATAATCAATGGCTGTTTGAATAATCAATTCACATTTTATGATCCCTGACAAACTCAATATA
>NW_010133385.1:0-22448 GCF_000699245.1 Pterocles gutturalis | reverse complement strand
TTTCCCCCAGTGTCTGCATGCCTGCTTTCAGTAGGCTGCCCAGAGAGTAGCATCTCACAGGCTAGGTTTTTAGGTAGGTGTCATGGTGCTGGCACTTCTGTGATACAGCTACACATTTCTGACCAAACTCAGCAAATAGAGGGTGCAAGGGGCCAAAGTACTAAAACAGCACTGAACAGGTCACTGAGCCCGTCCCTGGGTAGCTGTGGGGCTGCTGGCTCTCTCAGCAATGCTGTGAGGGGCAACAGACTCTCTGTTCATATAATCATAAAATCGCAGAATAGTTTGCGTTGGAAGGGACCTTAAAGATCACCTAGTTCCAGCCCCCTGCCATGGTCAGGGACACCTCCCACTAGCCCAGGTTGCTCAAAGCCTCATCCAGTCTGGCCTTGAACACCTCCAGGGATGGGGCATCCACAGCTTCTTTGGGCCACCTGGGCCACTGCCTCACCACACACACAGGAAAACATTTCTTCCTAATACCTCATCTAAATCTCCCCTCTAGTCAGCTTGAAACCATTACCCCTTGTCCTGTCATTCCACCCCCTGATCAACAGTCCTTCCCCATCTCTCCCGTAGCCCCCTTTCAGCACTCGAAGGTGCTGGAAGGTCTCCTCGGAGCCTTCTCTTCTCCAGGTTGAACAACCCCAACAATCTCAGCCTGTCCTCGCACAGGAGGTGCTCCAGACTCTGACCATCTCTGTGGCCTCCTGTGGCCCCGCTCCAACAGTTCTGTGTCTGTCTTGTGCTGAGGACCCCAGAGCTAGATGCAGCACTGCAGGGCGGGTTTCAGGAGAGCAGAGTAGAGGGGGAGAATCACCTCCCTCTCTTCTACATCTCTTCTACAAAAGCATCTACTCACGTGTAAAAAACACCCAGTTTTCCCTTGGGAACCCCCAGAGAAGCCAGGCCAGTGGCTGGGAGTCCAGGGTAAGTGTGTGCCCTGGTTTACAGCCTGTGCTACTCAGCAGAAGTCGGTGGGTTCTTTGCCAGGCAGGTGTTGGGAAGCCAGTTGTGCTTGTGATAGAAATGGTGGTGCAATGCTCGAGCCGGATCTGGCATGGCTTTCATCAGATGAAGAATGCTGAATGCTTTGGTGGGATTCATTCCTGCGAGGGATGATGCTTTGTAACATGTGAACTGCCAAATTCCCCAAAAATATGGTCAGTTTGACATGCATGTGATGAACAGGCAAGTGGTTAAATACTGACTGTGTGTTATGTAACTGTGCAGAAAAGGACACTGTAGTTCCTATTGCCTTATCCAAATTCTTGATCTTATTTGCTGCCTGGTTGAAATTTGTTTGAATCTGCATCTGGCGTGTGCTAGCTAGTGCCTTTCTCCCTGAGTAGGAGAAACCAAACAGGTGTCAAATGGGTTTGGAAAAGTTTGGGTAACTGTAAGGAGGGTGGTTTTGAGCTGGCTGCAGGCGCTTCCTGCCGATTGCGTGAAGGGGACACAGACCTAAGTCAGCTCCTGAAAAGTGTCACATCTGTGTGCTGTGCTAGCACAGTAACTTTGCTAGGAGAGCTCAGACTGAACCTGGTTTTATGTTTGTGTTCTTTTGCCTGTTTAGAACAAATATGTGTGTGCTTAAGCAGCCTTTGAGATGGTACGTAGTTAAGTGAGTGAACTTCGAAAGTTGGGATGGTTGTAATTATGTTGTGTTTGTCTATCACCTTCTTGCTTGTTGCTTTGAGGCGTGCTTTTATAAGTATTGATAAATGAAATATGGGAAGATTCCCTAGGTGAAATTAAACACAAATATTTCCCTGTCTGCTTTACATTGGCTTAGTATGCTTCCTTGTCGGTTGTGTTGTTAAACTAGGGCTTGACTAAGAGAACTGTGTGAAAATGATGCCTTTCCATATCTGTTTTCCAGGAAATCTTAAGTTGTGCTTTTATAGTGATGAATGTCTGAGTTGTTTGTAATTACATACAGTGGTGCAGAGACAAAATAATTACAGGCGATGAAGCTGAATTTTGCTTAACTTTAAGCATCAACTATGTTCACACTTTTCAACAATAGCAGACTGTTATTTAGGAGGTAGAACACTTTAATTTTTTTCTTTTTTTTTTTTTTTGGTGACATCCTAGTTTGAATTTTCAAGTCAGACCATCTTCTCCTGTTCACCTTTTGCTTTATGCAGAATAAAGCTTTTGAGTATTAGTTTTTACAGGTGTTTATTCATTAAAACACAACCTTATTTGTAGATTCATATAGACACAAGCCTTTGCTAAGGTGTACAGAAAACTCCCTCAGCAACTGAAACTGATCAGTCACAAGAAAAAAGAGAAATATTTGAAAATTAAACAGTTATTTTTATTTAGAAAATGTGCTCATATTCTTATAGGTATAAAGTAAAAAACTGTGGACCTTCCTTTTATTAACCGAGGAACACAAAGTTGTTTTAATCAATGATAATGAAAACTCAGTGTTGTACATGTTAACTACTGGCAGTGTAAAAATACTGCCTAGATTTGATTTGCTTTGATTTAACCATTCAAGTGTATTAATAGAATTTAAAAAAATGAGAAGGTCTATGCCAGTTTTTGAAGAATCAGATCTCTCTTCTCCAAAAGAGAGAGAAGAAAAAAAAATCTCTTAGTTGGGGTTTTAATTACCTAGGTAATTTAGACATTAGAGTGATATGTGCTATAGAACTACACGAATGAGGGAGAGAGAGGAAGAAGAGTTAATGAGGGCTTCCTCAGCATCCTTTGAGTGGATATTTGAAAAAGCAATGCATTTTCTTTAGGTTATGTAACTGAAGATTATGGAAAAAGCCTGAAGAACATACATATTTTGTTTTCCTTAGTTTGCAGATCCTTTTCATTTTAGTTTGAGTTGTTTAAGGATTGCTTGCCAAAGTCATATGCCAGGTAAGAGCTGTGCTGAGAAGTTGTCGGAGTTCAGTGGGGAGTGTCGGAGTTGTACTTACCTATACAGGAGACTGTATTTCAGTCAACAGATGTGTTTAGTTTTGGGTATCTGGCTCCCAACAAGCCCAGCAGCTTAATGATTTCACATTTAACCACATTTGGTGCTGTTATACAGCAGTCCATCATGAGAGGACGTTAAAGTATTACAGGACCTGTACCACTGTTTTGTGGAAGACGCCAAATGCCTTCAGAAGATTTGCTGTAATATTAAAGTATTAAGAGCTTGAAAAAAAATTTGCAATGACAGAATGGGCTTTTTTATTTTGTCTTTTCCATTAAGATATTAGTATATGTTTTTCCTTCAGAAGGATAATTGCTTCAAAGCAAATTCTTTTAAAAGTACAGTACCTTTCTTAATATTAACAAACTGCATAATGCATTAATCAGTTGATACCCTGGGAATATGAGATCAAATCGAGTAAGTTGCAGATATTAAATGATTTGTAGGGGGAGTTTTTATTTTTAAAAAGAAAAGTGTTTTGATCTTCCTCAGATTTTAGAAGAGTTTTTGGAGATGCCAAGGAGGTGTTGCTATCCATCCTGATTTCACATTTCAGAAAAAAGTCAGATTTATTGAAAGAACAGTGTGGAAGAAGCTGAGTTTTCAAAGCAGTGAATTATGAAATGAAAATACTACATGTGAAGAGCTCAAATTCTGCTATTAGTTAAACTGCTGCTTCCCGCAGGAACCGTAGGCTGTGAACAAGTGCAGCTCCCAACAAGTCCTCCACTGTGACAATGACAGACTTGATGAGAATGAATTTCAGCTTTTGTTTCAGAAACTCTGTAAAAAGAGTGGCTTTGTCTCAGTGAGTGGCTAGTCTCTTTCAAAAGTAAAATAAAATGCCTAAAAATTATGCTTATTGCAGTGTTTCGTAGAAGGCTGGCACTCGTTATCCAGCAAGTCTGCAGATATTTTTTTAAAGACTGTTGGAAGCATGTGACTGGAGGAATGTAAATATTATTAATATTATTATTATTTTTGTTGTTGTCTGTATTGGGAGGAGGCCTGTGTGTTTAGTTTATTTTGTAACTGTGGATTGAATACAGGGAAATGTTCTGATAGGGTTATTAATAACTGTCTTGGTGTATTTAAGCTTGTAAATGTTATATGATTTGAGCAGAGACTATTCTTTGTATCTTGCCTGCAATAATCTTCCTTCCACTTGGCAAAATTAAATGCATTATTAAGTCCATGTCCCCACAGATTAACGGAATCCAATTGTTTGAATTTTTTCTGCTTACTCTAGCTCTGTATTTACTTTATAAAGGACATGGTGATTTTGTGGTGTTTGAAACCTCTCTATTTTACATACATTCTTTGGAGTGATAAAGCAGACATATGCCACCAACAGCTTTTGCTGTACATCTCTGTTAACTCAGTGTATACAAAACCTAGCAACAGCACTTAAAGGTCATTTTTTTCTGAAGATGCAATGAATTAAAAGTTCGGCTCTTCACGTTCATTGTGAAAAAAAACCCCAAAACAACCCTGTGTTGTTCAGCATCCTAAGTTTGTTATATGTAGTAGATAGCTGAGGAGTGGTGTTATTTTTTTGGCAAGACATCTTGCCACCTTCAGGTGTAATATTGTCCATAGATCTTACTGCTTGCATGTGGACAAGTAACTCCTTGGGACGTTCCAGTGCAAAGGTCCACTAGACATGCCTGTGTTTTAGAAATTTCACGCAGCCTTTCAAAAATAATAGATGAATTTGTCTTCCTGGTATCTGAGAAGAAAAAATATTGTTGTTTTTTTTATTTTTTCTCCAAACTTTTTTTTTTTTTTTTTATGGACTACCTTCAACAGAAGGAGTTAATTAAAGAACATGGCCAGTGGGAAAATCTTAAGATGTTATTGCTACTGGGATTAGTGTTTCTGTAAGACCCTCTCAGAAAAAAAGTCTCTAAACAGTTCTTGCATGAAGACAACTTTGGGGTAACTATGTCTTGTTTGCTTTCCCAGGTAACCCCTGTCTCCCCTCCATCATTCAGTTGCTGTCAGGAAACAATGTATTTTGCGGGCACATTCAAGAAATGCAATGGTTCAAACCGTTTTGAGATGCATTTAAGGAGTAACTGCAAAATGAGTTGCTGACGTTTGTGCTTAAGGCAAGTTCCACTGAAGTGGTTGCCCCTGGTTCTTTGTGCAGAACTCTAAAGTGAATTTACAGTGTGCTTTCTGGCCTAAGGCAGCAGGTGGTAAATAAATAAAGTATAACCCTCCTGATCTCTGTAGGGACTGAACTTTGCTATTGGATAAATGTTTTGTGTTTACCTCCTTCCTCAGTAATGAACACATTTCGAGGATAAAGAACAGAAAATCTTGTGGCCGTGTTTACTGCTATTTTGCCAAAATTTAAGTATTTCATTCTAACTCTTAAAAATGTATGTTTTTGCTGTCACATAATGAAATGGTCTGTTTGTAACTATGCAAAAGTGGGGAATGTACCCAGCTGAGAAGTGAGTTAGAGGTATAACTAGCTTATTTTTGAAATGCCATCCCCTGGAAAGGTTAGTTAAATTCACAGATGTAACTTGGAGAATATTGATGCCACTGAAGAGTTTTATATCAAACCTTCAGCTACCTTAATCCGTGTGAAGTGACTTTGGTCAGGAACTGGTGCCTGATCTGTTGTTTTCCGTTCCTGAGTGTCTTTCATGCTTGAGGGCAAAAGGCAACAAAAGACACCACCTAAATATCTTAGACTAAAGAGTAATTAACTTTGGGAGTGGTGGTAGTAAGACCAGATTTTGGTGAGACAAAATATTATTGAAGAGAAATCGTGGGGTAAAGTCCTTTACATTTCTCTGTGAGGTATCGTAAGATCCTGAAATGTTACATTATGCTTTAACAGAAGTGCATACTCCTTAATTAATTTATTGGAAAAATAATTACATCCCAGGCAAATGACATTTGGCAAAGGCTTATTTGTGGAGTTGCTGGAAAATCCTGTTAGCTATCAGGTGAAATGTCAGCAAGAGAAAGACTGGAAGCAGGTTAGAACTAAATTAGAAATACATCCCAAAGTGTAAAGACCAAAAGTGTCACATAAAGCTTTTCATGTAAGAATAATGTATTTCACCTTCTCAAACTCAAACATCACACAAAGGCTGTGAAAAGTGACCAGGACCCATGTACAGCAGTGTAGCTCAAACCTCATGTGAATACTCAAACTACATTTAAAATAAAGTATCATAACAGTTTAACAGAAATTTCATTCTTCCACTGGTCTTATATTCAATGCTACAACTTTTTCATTTTGTCTTCTTTATTGTCAGAGTTGCATCAACTTGGCTTGATCTGTTTAGTTCCTCAAATGTAGAGGAAATTTGTAGAAAACAAAAAATTCTGAGCAAAAAAATAGCAAGTCAGTCCCTAAGCTACTGAATACTTATACTCCATTTATCTAAATTTGCCTTTATTTAACTTTTTAAATAGATTTGGTTTTTTTCTTCTTCATTGTCATCCAAGCAGACACTGGTAAGGCGCATCCCCTGTTTTCTGGTTGCGTGGTACCCATATTCATTTCTCACTGTGTACCTGAATAGAAGACCCAGTCAGGGCTTCTTCTATTTCTGTAGTAATATGGCAACATTATAACAGACTTTATATATTAATATATTATGTATTACAATGTCATCATTAGTAATATAGCAGCATTTTTTGGATCCACTTGCTGAGGATGTTCCATCCTAAGAATCTGTGTGTACAGTAAAAGCTGTCATGGTTACTCAATTTGACCACGTATGATTACCAGTGTTGTTTTGCCACTTGAAGTATGTCTGTATTACTGAGGAGTTTGTTCAAAGAGGGAGGGGATGGGGCACATTTTGGTGCAGCCTGTTATGTTCCTGGCATTTATGTACACATTGCATCTTGAGGAACAACATCCAGCCCAGCTGGTAGTGCATCATGCATATGTAGAGAGCTGATTGCTGCAGGATCCTCTGCCTGCCTTGCAGGTGGGGCACTAAGTGTTTAGGAATATATGCATACAATCTAGCTTCCAAGGTTTTTTGGTTTTTTTTGACTTACCAATTCCATAAGGTTTGCTGTTTGAAGTACAGAATCAGTGTCTGTAGAAGCAGAGGATTCCCCAATCCATCCATTTATGTATCTCTATTGTATCTTACACGAGCTCAGAACTAACTGATTTTTTTTAGGAAGTGTTTATAAACTGCCAATTCTGAACTGAGCTATAATGCCATAAGCAATTTTACTTCCACTGTTTTACAGTGGAAGCATTTTATTGTGGCAGATCTAATGAGTTCCACTACTTCTTTTGAAAAAATGGATTGTGTTCGAACAGTTAAATGCAGTAACCATTTAAAAGAATCTGGGATAATATTCTCCCCTTACTTCTCATGGCACTATGGAACAGTGACTTTTATCCATTTTTGTCTTTTGAGTTTTTGACTCTGGTATAATGTCTGAGTAACAGAAATTATCTGCTGCTTAATAGTTCTGCAGTTTTGACCGATGTGGTTCAAGTTCGTAAATTGCTGCAAGATTTCCATTGTGCTACAGTGTGTCCTTTGCAATCTTCTGAACTCAGCAAGCTCATTATATTGCTTTTTAAAAAATGTTGTGCCTCTATTTAGCATTGTTTGAATACGTTATAAACTCTGTAAATGTCTATCCACTTGCAGCAGTGAAATGGAGCCGATGCTGCTCATGCAACTTTAGGTGTCCCACTGCAGCCTGTCAAGTCCTAGCCAGTACAGCCAGTGACATCTAGAGAAAGAATCACCCCATCCTAAATTAGGTGTTTGTATTTGTTAAACTGGACAGACCCCACCGACTGTAGTGAGTAGATCCCGGTTGGCTGTCATGTGAACTGAGATGCCTGGCTCACGGGTGACACCTGCATCCCAGGCACCTTGGGTAATGTGTTCTGCTGCTGTCACAGGGAACAGCTATTGTTTTTTCACCCAGCCAACCGTGAGATTAGAGTTTTTGTGGCTGTAGACAAAGTACTGAAATTTCCCGTGCTGGATCCTAACACATCCCTCATTATCGCTGTTTTCTGTTTGATGTTTTAGGTGTATGCTGGATCTCACATGTTGGAAGTTTAGGATGATTGCAGGTGACAGCTGGTTCCTTTTCTTTCTGCTTTCTGTTCACTTTCTCTCCGTTACACAACTTGTTTCTCCTATTTCAGCAAATGCCAAAGATTGTATATTCTTCTCTGGAATTGTGGAAATTGTGTTCAGTGACTTTGACAGAGTCTCCAGAATGAAATCAAGAATTTGTTTTTAACCCCATGTATTCATGGATGCTCAGGCATGACAAGAAAATTGCAGCCTTCTTTTGCACTAGTCATATTCTCCTCCGTTTGGCACTCACAGAACAGTTTTAGAGAAATATTAAAAATTATTCTTCCTAATGAATTTGTTGGGGAGAATTTAAAATTTCTGAGCCACCTGCAAAGAGAAAGGTGGAAGCAAAACTGACAGAAGAGTGGAGGGATCCAGCACTAATGTCTGTGCAATATCATCACTAGTCATGCAGATATTTGTGTGTACAGATGAAGGTAAGAGTAGTATTGAGTGGCACTGAGGTGATAAGACTGCTAGGGCATTCTCAGCTATTCTTAGGGCTTGACCAGGAACATCAGGTGAATGAGGTCTCCTGGGACGGTACTCAGCCCAACATGTGTAATTTTCTGGGTATATTGTTTTTGTGACTGTGAGGTCTTTTGGTTGTAGCTTTCTTGCCCCAGGAAGTATGCCATGAGTGAAGGGAATACAAGGTGAACTGGGGGACAGTGATGGGGAGAAGATCCAGGTGGATTAGTACTTCCAGACTCTGGCTTCTTCCAGACTTCCAGAATCCAGGAACCTCAGTATTTTCGTGACAGCAGATGTGAAATTTAATGCCCGCTGCAGAGGAACATGCCTTCTCCCTCTTGTGGCTATCCCATGGCCGGATACTGGCCAGTGATGGCTGTTGCAGCACCAGCTGAGTGTAGGGTCCAAGGAGTGGAGCAGAGTCTCTGGTCCTGTGGTGGCTCCTTACAGGTAACAGTGCACACCTGTGCATGTCCTCTGTCCCTTTCGCTTTTCTGAGAGTCCAAGCAGTTGTGTGCACAGAGTACTTGAACAGGCTGTAGGGATGCAGGATCGAGCCCCCGGCAGTTGGAGCAGGACAGAGCCAAGGCTTCTAGAGAAGCCCTGTGGTCACTCTCTCGTCTGTGTTGTGATGTGCTCTGAAGTTTTAGGAGATCTGTTTCTTTCCTGGGTTTTTTTTTCTTGTAAGGTATTCAAAAGAAGAATTGTGATTAATATCCTGAAGGGGCTCATTCTGTAGGGCTTTTCTGTTTTTCCCTCTCCTTCTCTGAGCATTTGTAGTATGTGAGGCATGAGGCTCCAGGAAGAGAAAGATGATTTCATGGTAAAATCAGAACACCACCTATAGGGACCGGATTCTTTCTTTTGTTTAGGATCCCTGTGAAAAATTACACAAATCACATCCACAAGGTGTTTTATGGCACTTGATAATTCCTTGCTTGGTGACGCAGCTTAGCACAAGAGCTAGGCACAGAAGGGTAAAACTGATCTCTGTGAAAGTAGTGGTTAAAACAAGTAAAAGTGCCTTTGAAATACCAAAGACCAATGTGTCTCAGATCATGCATCCAAACTGAGTTGCATCTGAAACTGATAGTTTTTGTGCTGACCATATTTGCAGTAATTCCTTCTTACCCCACAGGCTGTTGTGAAAATAAATGCATTCATTCTAAGGAAGCATCTGAATGATGTCACGAGCAGTGTCATAGCACATCATGTAAGAAGCTTCTGAATTCTGCTGATTAGTGTGCAATAGATAAAGCTGGGAGACGTGCATTAAAGAATCAAGAAAAAAGCAAATTATGAAGCTATGTCTCACTTATGTGTGGTGACTGAACTAGGATCTCCTGGAAGAGGAATCATGTAATAAAGGCCTGCAATCATTACACTTGCACACATGGGACTTAATTAACAATGCACATGGCAGCCTCAAATGGGTGCTTCTCCTAACCTCTGTGTACCTTGCTTTGTAGCCTAATGCCAAAAACTAAAAAAAAAAAAAAAAAAGTACACTAAAAAAGCAAAATAAAAAACAACATGAAATTGAGGTACAAATGCGTGTGAAAAAAAGTGAAGAGTCTTGACCCATGTGATCATGTTACAGAAACAACCAGATAGAGACAATTCATTTTGCTGCAGATTTGTAACTGTAATGGGTGTAAGCTTGCAGGCCCTAGACTAGGGTTTTTCTCATATTTTTGCTGACTGCTGCAGATGGGAGTTTCATAAGTGCATTACTTGGTGGCCTGAGGGAAAACCTAGCTAGCTGGTGTCCAGTATTATATGGTCCAAAATGTGCAGCGACCTGAGAGAGCTCTGTCGTCAGCAGTATGAAAATTGCTGCAGACCTACAGAGAAGTCATGTCTGCACCACGTATACTAATGTTAAAATGCTTTAGAGAGAGATACTCTTCCCTGAATGCTGCACTGCATTCTTGTAGCTTAGCAGCAGATAACTTGACTGCGTGCCAGACAAGTGAATGAAGTAAAGGCAGCCACTCAGATGTACTTGATGATTTAGAGTAATGCCAAGTGGTTCCATGTGAAATGGATAAATAGATAGATTTACCTTTTATAAAAGGGAAAAAAAAAAAAAGAAAAAAAGAAAAAAAATGTAAGTATCTTCTGAGCTCTGATTTTAAGTAGGTTTTCTTAAAGTTCGTTGACTGTCTGCAAATACCTTTTTTTTTTTAATTTTTACTTTTTTGAAGTTGTCTGAACGTGTGTGTGTCTCATATGTGTTCATAGGCTGGGTGATACGGAGTAGAAGGATGGTTGCTTGAGTTGTGTACATCCTGGGTACATTTGGTCCCTGAGCCCATCGCTCCCCCTGGCCCCCTGGTAAATCACTTTCTTGACTGCCTTACTTCTGAAGTAGTGAAACAGGCCTAATGGTGCTTCCCATATGCTAGCATATGGGTAACACCATCTGCATGGGGATACTTGTTTATCCTTGCAGCATTTTAGGGTGTTCATCTGTGGTTAAACGGGTGAGCACAGAAGTGGTTACTGAGTTAGTCATAAGGTATCGTGTGCATGTTTCCACACACAGGAAAAGCACGTGGTCAGACCTGAGAAATGCCTAATCCTGAAACTACAGCTGGGGTATCCTTGTTGTAATTCGTTACTTTATTTCCCTCTGCCACTGAGATTGGTTGGGTACACCTTGCAAATTCTTCATAATACTACTTACACTAGCAGGGTGTTTCTTCTCTGTCAATATATGATTTGCATAATCATTGAAATTTGTTGCTAGGTTAATATTATGTGGTTGCACACACATTTTGCTTTATCTTTCTGGTGTCCTCGTCTTTGGATCTTTCCCTTCCGTGTTTACTTTGCCTTGTGTAAATTTCAAACCACGTGTTTTGTTTTGTCTTCCTGGTCTGGTTTCTGCCCCACAAATAATGCAGTGCTTTGGTGTTGCCTCGTGTGCACAGTACTGGGAATGCTGTATGAGTTTGCTTAGTGCTCATGAGAGGAGCGCCCCTCTCATTCAGATCACACTAGAAAATGACTCTGTGCTAGCAAGAGGGAATCCATGAAGAAAATCAAATAGCTGTGTAAGCCTTACTTCATCAGTTGTGTCCTTTCTCATGGCTTCTCAAATGTGTTGTGTGCTATTTGTGCAACTGCTTCAGTAGCTTCCAGGCCAACAGCATTTTATTTCTGGGTCTGCTGAGAGATCCTGACTTTCTACTGTTGTTTTCAAGGTGGGTGGAGAAGGCTAAGCAACCAAGTCTTATTCTGATAGCAGTGCGGTGCACAGGAGGTTACTTGAAAAAAGCAAGAGTTCACTTACCTTACTCATGCAGTAATCTTGGAAGAAACTACTGTGATGTAAGCTCCGAAGAGCTGCTTTAGACAGTGCATGGCAAGGTGTGGGTTGTATCTGAGTGAGTACAGCTGTGGCATTTGTAATCTCATTGGGAGTCCTTCAGTGTTCACGTGCATGCGTCTGCTCACCTGTGTCATGCTCATAGCATGGACTCCTGTACTGGGCACCCTTGTGACCACAGTCCTCTTTTGATTCAGCCCCTTTCTTTCTTAACTTGTGTCTTGATTCCTTGGTCTTGCTGTTGCCAGATTTTCATACCTTTAGTTTTCTGGGTCAGGTACTAGTTTTCTAGGGTGTAGAGAGTGTCTAAGACCTTGGGTGGAGACCTAATGAATTTGCTATATGACAAGTGTAACAGTAAATGTTGTGTCTGCTTTAAATGGCTTGTAGAATAAGCTGAATGTCCAGAAGGAGCTCTAATAATTTGCTTTGCAAAGGTCACACAGCAATTCCAAGTAGTTTTTATAGCAATTCTGATTTTTGTCTCTAATGTTGCTTTTTGACCTCTGTGGTGGCATGTGAGATTTGTAAAGTAGGAACAGCAAAAACAGGAAGCATCCAAAGCATCTCATCTTTTTGAATTGTATCTTTTCATCTTTCCTAATATGTTTAGATGTTTGGACTTTGCTTCCGTACTGTAATATCTCTATTTGGCAGTTATATGCAGTAAAAATAGGTTTTTTTTTCTACAAATTACTTCAGTTTAATGTAAAAATTCAAAATTTTCTAACTTCTTGAGCGACTCCTGAACACAAATCTCTTTGACTTTTAATCCATCCGTAGTCTTTAATGATGTCTTAATGCAGTCCAATGGTACCCAAACTGGTTGCTTCAGTGAACCTCATATTCTAGACTTGAAGACTCAAAGGTCATAGAATGATCATGGTGATTGGAAGAAGTTCCTGAAGATTGGCAGAGTGTAGCTATCACTCATATCTTCAAGGAGGAACAAAAAGAAGATCCAAGGAAGTACAGGCCAGTCAGGCTCACCTTAGTCCTTGGGAAGGTGATGAAGAAAATCCTTCTGGAAAGCATTTCCACACCCATGAAGTTAAGAAAGTGATTGGGAGTGGCCAGCATGGATTTACAAAGGGGAAATCATGCTTGACCAACCCGATAGCCTTCTACAGTGAGGTGGCTGAATTGGTGGACAAGGGGAGAGCAGTGGAGGATGTTTAAAGCCTTTGATGCTGTCTCCTGTAACACAGGAGGCAGCTGACAAAGGGTTAGATAAGTGAACAGTGAGGTGGACTGAAAACTGTCTGAATGACCAGGCCCAGAGGACAAGTAAAAGATGATGTCAAACCTTCATCCAGGACATTTAGTTCTAAGACAGAAGTGTTGACCCAAATAATAGGAATTTTTTTTTTGTAATGGAAAACTGCAAGGCTTCACACTTCACTTTCTTGCATTTTCCTCTCTGCTTGTTGTCAGGAAGTAAGACCACGGGTGAGATGAAATATATATACCAGGATATTGTTTTGAGTTGCTGTACAGTGATTAGTCTTACTTTTCTTTCTCTGGAAGAAATTTACTATTGTCTCAGCATCTTAGCTGATGTGTTACTGAGAATCGTAATAAAAATCTGAATTCAGAATTTCTAGGAATTTTCTGAAAAGTGAAAAGAAAAATCAAAGTCCTTCCTGGCTTTTTTGTGCTTGTGATGTGCTTTTTTCTCTTTTTGCATATATTAGTGCAGCATGTATGTGGCATGTAGTTTCTACTTCACTTCTTTTCGGTTTTCTGAGGGAGTGAGAGAGGAGTCACTTCCCATCTGATTTAAATTTGAAATAGTCATTCTGGTTTGGCAAACGTTTAAATTGTAGCAGGAAAAAGTCGTGCAACTAGAATTAACTTAACTTTAAACTTTTTGCGCTAATGAGCAGAATGTGATATAACTGTTGCTAACTAAAGCTGAAGCCTTTTTTCCTTCTCTTGAGGTACTTGGAATAAATCCATAATTCAGCGTTTTTCTGCTTTTGTTTTCTGCTTGTGCGGAGCAGTAATAATATTTACAAAATACTTAGTTTTGCTATACTGGGAAGTGCAACATAACTTTGGATCTTCTTCAGGCTGTATTTATTATAGAGACAGTTTTGGAAAGTGATTGTTAAGCTTTAGTATATTCAAGAAACTGTCAGAAGGGCTAGTGTTGGCTTTTTTACCCTTTTTTTTCCTGAATTTCCTCTTATCCTTTACTTGTCTGTACTGTTTATTCGGTTGGCTTTTTCCTTTTTTTTTTTTTTTCAATCTTCACCTTGCAGGATATATTTGATACATACCTATCCGGTAGTGAAGCTTCATAATGTATAAAACTGGAACACCCCCAAGCAAAGCCAAGCATTGTAAAGGTATATTCCTACTCCACTTATTTTCATAAAAATGCATGAGTGGTGATTCTTACATGAAAATAAGAAATAAACGTCTCTCCTTTCCCTTGTGTGTACCTGATATAATTTCAATGGAGTGGATTATTTAAACTAAGTGACTTCAGAGTTTAGACTCTTCTAAATATATCAAGTGGGACTGGGTGCCTGATCTGCCTTAATACCATGTACCTTTTATTAGGGGTTGATCAGCTGCCATTGCCATTTATATTTCCTGATGTTCTTTCTTGATTCAAAGTTATTTTTAAGTAACCCAGGTCAGAAAGGATATGAGTGGGGTGGAGTGCTGTGGGAAATGTGGACAATTAATGGAAAACATATTTGGAAGAGAGTTTTGGGAGCTTCCAGTGAAGTGTATTCAAATGTAATTGACTCCTTTGATTAAAATGCTTGTCAGAATTAGGCTGCCCCCCTTACCCTCTGAAAAACCCCTAAAGTGGGTACAGCAAATGATTTAATTGTCACTGAGTAATACATCACTAACAGTATCCAGCTCTGCATATATTGTATGTATAGCCTGCAGCTTTTATTATGGCTTACTCATGTTGTGAGAATGTAAGTGTATGTTAATTTGTTAGTTGTTATTTGGGATACTGACATGTGGAAATCTGCTTAATACACCAGCAGTTTTCCATGGACTGTTTGAGAAAAACGCCAAGTATGGAAAGTTTCAGCATAAAATTGTTGGTGCATTCTCTTGTTTTTAGCTTTGGGATTACAATGTGACACAACAGAGTATGACATAACGTCATTTCTTAGGTGGGTTTTTTTTTTTTTAAATTAAGGACTTAAAAGGGAGCAAATAGTTCAGCGAGATACTTAAGATGCATTTTGTCACTGAGGGTGGGCATGGAATCATAGAATGGTTTAGTTTGGAAGGGACCTTAAAGATCATCGAGTTCCACCCCCCCTGCCATGGGCAGGGACACCTCCCACTAGCCCAGGTTGCTCAAAGCCTCATCCAGCCTGGCCTTGAACCCCTTCAGAGATTGGGCATCCACAGCTTCTCTGGGCAACCTGGGCCACTGCCTCACCACCCGCACAGGAAAACATTTCTTCCTAATATCTCATCTAAATCTCCCCTCTTTCAGCTTGAAGCTGTTGTCCCTCATCCTATCCCCACACCCCCTGATTAAAAGAGCCTTCCCATTTCTCCTGTAGCCCCCTTTAAGTGCTGGAAGGTGCTGGAGGGTCTCCCCAGAGCCTTCTCTTCTCCAGGCTGAACAACCCCAGCTCTCTCAGCCTGTGGTTGGACGGGAGCTGCTCCAGCCTCTGACCATCTCCGTGGCCTCCTCTGGCCCCGCTCCAACAGGTCCATGTCTGTCCTGTGCTGAGGATCCGAGAGCTGGATGCAGCATTGCAGGGGGTGTCTCATGAGAGCGGAGTAGAGGGTGAGAATCACCTCCCTTGACCTGCTGGTCAGGCTGCTGGTGATGCAGCCCAGGACACAGTTGGCTTTCTGGACTATGAGTGCACATTGCTGGTCCTGTTTTTCATCCACCAGCACCCCGAAGTCCTTCTCTTCAGGGCTGCTCTCAGTCCATTCTCTGTCCAGCTTGTATTTGTGCTTGGGACTGCCTTGACCCATGTGCATGTCTGTTTACAGTGTTTATGTTGAACAAAAACTGTCTCACAGAACAAATTTTTATAGTTATAGCTGTAAGTAGACTGTAAAGCCCCTTTCTGCCAGAAAACCAAGACTGACACAAAAAAGTCTCAGTTCCTCTTCTCTTTCCTTGTCTGCCCATTTTCCTCCATCAGGTAGCTGGTAATGGAAATCTTTGATCTCTCACTACCTTAGTAAAGTCCTCTTTGACAGGCAAGGGTAACTGCATGCTTTTATTACGCAGATGACATTAGCTATTCCTAAAGCTATCTCCTCCAAGTAACTGAGAAAATATGCAGTATTGTAAACTGTTCTGTGATTAATAGAATCATGTGTTGGGCAGAGCCTCACTACCCCCAGGCTGCTTTGATGTCATCGTTCTGCTGGGCAACCTGTGAGTTCATCCCTGTTCCTGGGTGGGGTGGGTGTCGGGGCCACGTTGTTTGTATATATGTCATCAAAAATATCCGAGTACCCTTAACAAATAACCTCTTCCTGTTAGATAGTAATAGCAAATCTGTTTAGCGGGATTGATGTGTTTAAACCTGTAGCAGCCATTTGGGTATGCAGAAAGCCTTAATCAATTTCAGTGCCCTCTGCTAAATACTCAGAGTAGCTAAATTAAAAGATACTGCTTGGATGTGGAGGAGCCAAAGCTGTATAACTGTAGGCGTCTTAGAGCTAGGCATGCTTAGCTTACCATACATAGACACAGGAAGGCACAGTCAGATGCAGCAGACATTCCAGATTGGATTAAATGGATGTGTTGGCACCTGTTAGCATAATAAACACAGAGTAGACAGCAAAAGTCCTTGTAATCAGTAAAACAAAATACGCAATATGGACTTAGAAGCATGGAGGGATGCACTTTTTTTGGTGTTGATATTGTTACTGAAAACTGCTCTGAGGGTGTCCTTAAACTTAGCATGTAAAATACATGGTTTAAAGACTTACGTTGAATTATTTGTTCTTATGTACTGGCTAAGCAATATTAGAAACATTTGCTGATATTAACTTCAAGTTGTTTCTGGAGCTGGAACATACTATGGTCTCTAGGTGAATTCATGTGTTTAAAAAATATTTTGTATATTATTAAATATTACATAAAATTAAATACATTTGGTATTATTAAATATTAAAGATATTAATATTTAGAACATGACAGTAAATCCCAATGTTTTGGGCAATTCCTAAATTATGTTTCCAAAGAATAGGTTTTCTTAACCCTCTCTCATCACCTGGAACAGCTCCTTGCAAGCCTGAAATACACTTCATGAAATGTACTTTGTTAGATGTATTTTATGAAGTTTTGCCTCCATACCTCCTATCATCAGGGACCTCCAAATGTGGTAGTAATAATTCCTACTTACTCGACTTGGCAACCATCACAGAATCAAAGTTGCTCAGTGTTTTTTGAACTAATATGTAACTTTTCTATCCCTGACATAAGCTGACTTTTAAAAACGATGCTTGCACATTTCCTTTATGGTTACCTACATTACTAGCAAGCCAGTGAGGTTTTCCAGAATAAGCTGACAGCCAGCAAGAATAGTATGATTACATATACATTTTTTAGTACATCATCTAATGTACTAAAAAAACCCCGAAGGTCTTGAAGACTTGTGTTAAGTTTGATTTCCTAGTCACAAACCACCAGTCAGATCTGGAAACTAATGCCTGGTGCCTTGCCTGAGATGTTCTGATGGTTGCTGAACAGTAGATAACTGACAGTTATGTCACTCTTACCTAGATAAACATTTCGCAATAAATAATAAATCTTTGAGTTTCCCTTCTGATTTTCTGTATTCTAGCGATGTATGTTTGTCTTGGTATGGAGAAATGCTGCAACTTTCTCTTAGTTCAGTGTGGACCCTCACTGTTTCCTTGAGAGAGTTTTGATATCCCAGCCATTAAGGTACTTATCTACAATTTATTTGAGAGCCTTTAAATGCAGAGGGTTACATATGTCTAGAGACCCTTCATTTCAGAGTATTTTTCACTGCAATAAACGAAAGGGATTGCAACGTTTCTGTAGTGATGTCATGTGGTGGAATTTGTTGTTACCAGATGATGTTTAAATCTTGACTTTCTAGCCTGAAAGATGAGTGAGGTCAAGAATACCAACAAAGCTATGCAATCTGTTTACATGGCTCAAGGCAAAACACCACATGTTTGGTTTAGCTCTGTGGACAAGGAGATTTATCATAGAGTAACTTTTAAAAAAAATATTTAGGAACTGAGAGCACTAGACCTCTTTGGAGGAGCTGTCACTCACCTCAAGTTATCAACCCTGTGCTATAAATCAGACTTGATTGTGTGACAGTCATAGTTGTTACCTAGTTCATTTAAAGAATGCTAACTTCATTCTTGTCACAGTAGCAAGAGTTGAGTATTGATTATGTTGTAAGTTTCAGCGTAAGCGTGACGACCATAGGTCAAAAGCTCATCAAGCCCAATTCCAGCCTCTTTTAGTGTCCACAGTTGATGACTGGATAAGTGTATTGTAAGAGGGCATGTGTAATGCTTTCCACAAATGCTGTTGTAGGCTCTAGCAACCTGCAGTCCTAATACCCTGAGCTGGAGTTCATGCCTTTGCAGTTAATAGCCATTGTTCTTCTAAGACTGACAAATGCCTTCTTGAGTCAGTACATACTTTTAAAGTCTCCACTGGCTGTTGCAAGTAGTTTGAGGGCTTGCTACATGTTATCATAAATAAATACCTTTTGATTTTTAATCTGGTCATGCTGCTGGTGATGTGGCCCAGGAAACGGTTGGCTTTCTGGGCTGTGAGTGCACATCTCTGGTCATGTCCAATTTTTCGTCCACCAGTTCCCCAGGTCCTTCTCTTCAGGGCTGCTCTCAATCCATTCATCCCCCAGCCTGTACTGATATTGTGGTTTGCCCTGACCCACATGCAGGACCTTGCACTTGCCCTTGTTGAACTTCATGAGGTTTGCACGGGCCCACCTCTCAAGCCTGTCTAGGTCACTCTGGATGGCATCCCTTCCCTCCAGCGTGTCCACCACACCACTCAGCTTGGTGGCATCAAGACAGGATGTACCTAGCACTGAAAATGTAGTTTGGCCATTTATATACATTATGGCATAGGGCCATTTTCTGTTTTTCTCTTATGCTGTTCCCAGAATGTCTTTCTGATCAATACCAATCCACTGACCTGAAGTTTTCTGTTACAGCCCCAAGACCTGATTAGTGCATAGTCAGGTCAGGACTTATAATCATGCATGTAAAGTTCAGATTGTCTTGAGTCATATACACCTTTCCCTATTTATTTATGTTGAATTTCCACTGCAGTTTTAACATGCAACTGGTTGATACTGTCAAACTTTCCTGTAGTTATTCCGAGACAGTCTTATTCTATGCTGCCTCGAATAATCTACTCTGGCAAGAAAACTTAATTTGTTTTGAATATAAGATGCTGTGGTTTTGGTTTGGGTTTAGGTTTTTTTTTTTTTTTTTTGGGTTTTGTTTGTTTGTGAACGGTGATGTAGATGTTAAGAAAATTTGTTGTAGTGTAATTGAACTCTAGTTGTTATTTTCACTATAGATTTGCCTGCCACTAATGTAACTTATGATACATCTATATTTCAGTCACACTTATGACTGCTGTTCACTGTATCAAATTGGTCTTAAAGTGATTCTCATTCAGGTAGCAGTCTAGTCATAACATTACCAGATTTTGTGTGACTAACTGTCTGGGCGTTCACTCAACATTGATATATGCGTATTTACTTTTATTATGGATGTCTATTCTGAGTATTTTCTATTTTTTAAAGTATGTAACAAAAAAATTGGCAGAAGTCCACTATGAAAATTTCTTGAACTACAAAATAAAAATCTCACTGCTAAATGGAAAAGTTGCTAGCATGTAGTTTTCTGTGTGTTTTTAAATAGAAGAAAGGTTAAATGCATCTTCTACACACAGAGAAAAATGTATTTACCTTAAAAATTAATGCTCCCTTTTGTTATGAAACTCTTTTGTATGCTCAAGCCACAGAGTGGGAAAAAATTGTTTGTAAACCTGACGTATTTCAATTTTATGCAATTTATCTGATTCACTTAATTGACTGGAAAGATCTTTTGTGTGTCATTACAGTTTTGAATAACAGTCCTATGTGTGCAAACACTGAAGTGGTGGTGATCCTGTGTCAAAAATAGTTTACCAGCTTCAGTGCCAAGTCTTAACAGTAATCATTATTGGTCTGACAAATGATATAACAACATTTTAGTAACATAAGCCCAAAGCCTCAGGTTGTCATTCATGTGTATCTAAATACATGAGCAGCAAAGAGCTTTTTTTGAGGGGAATAGTGAGAAACCTGACCTGAATTTGGACCAGTGCTAGCTGAAAGTATAAGACAGTTAAGCAGCTTCCTCAGGACCAAATTCTTGTTATTTTTGTTTTAATTACCTGCTGTTAAGAATTTCATGCTTTGCTAACCCGAAATGAGCTCTTCACCATGCCATTGGAGTCGAGGCTCTGTCAGCAAAGGAGAAGGTTTTGCCACACTGGTGTTACAAACTGTGCCTGTGCCCCATAAACAGGATTTTTCCAAGCTCTGGCGTTATGCACTCTGGAGCAGAGTGGCATTCTCTTCTACAGTGGCATGAAGGTGTGCAGAGGTGTTTTAAACTACTCTGTTTTAATTATGCCCAGTAGCTATTCTGCTCGTGCATTTGGTATTCCTCCCATGCTTTAGCAATACTGACTGGTGTGTGGGTTGTAATGGGCTAGGAGTGGCCAGACAAGACACTAGAAGCTTCTTGCTCCACAACTTGCTCCTAAGTAGTCCGTGTGCAGAGGCTGTGTTCCTGCTGGTCTGGGAAGAGCTGAGTAATATGGCCTCTAAGTGATTAAAGGAGATGAACTTGTAGCAGCTGTTGAGGCCACTGCTGCTGATCGCTTTACAACTTGGTATCATGGTGAACCCAGTTGCTGATCACATTTGGCCATGATGCTTGCCCTCCTCTGACATTGTGGCTTATGTATCAGCTATTAGCCAGTGTTGGAGATGGGTTACTGACCTAAATGAATGCTTGCTTTGTGCCAGTATGGCCATTTAATTACTAAATTGACTGACACTTGGTTTACTCTTAGGAAGTTCCCCTATATATTAAAAATTGTTTTTCTAATGTTTTTTGTGTCTAGAAAAATATCAATAAACTAATTCAAAAGGATTTCTTTAATTTCTTTGATTTCTTTTATGAGCCAACCTAGTATAGACCATACACCATTTATTTTCTCTAATATTCAAGGATGTAAAAAAATTATTACAGTAGGTGTAATATACACAATTTCTTTTCTTTAAAGTACATGTATATTGCTTGATAATTCTAAAACATATCTATTGATCAGTGTTTCCATTTTTTTTAAATGTTTTGTGGTTCATTTTTTCCAGAGGAAACTTTACTACCTCTGAATAATGAGTTTTCTTTTCTGTACACTGAATAAATAATGAATGTCAAGTTTTGGCAGTTTCTTTTTAGTTTTTGCAATTGAGCATGTGATGTGAACCACTAGCTCCGGACTTGCTCCTCAAATCTGCATGCAGGTCATTTTAAAACCTGAGAGATGAGGGCAGCATATAGTTAAGGTGGTACATTGGAGGGTTTGAGGAAAGAGAACAATTAATTGTGTGCTGTGACCTTCAGCATGCAATGCATTTTCAGTGTCTAGAAACTTGTTTGTGAGTTAATACAGGAAGTAAGAAGACTCAGAAGAAATAATGGGTGATGTTAATTGGAATTGCATCATTTTAACCTCAGTGCAAGTGAAATCAGGGTCAGTTCTAAAGACTCCAAATTCCTCTGTGTTTAGTTAGGTTTTGCCATTTATTTAAGTGATGATAAGATTTCAGCCCGGCAGTCACAATTTAGCCAACTGAATAAGCAGAGGGATTGTTAGGTGTTTAACACCCACTATTCTTAATTTTTCTAGTAGAGCCGATAGTGCTGCATGATCAGAGTTTTACAGAGCCATTTTGAAAATCTTCATCTCAGCTCTCCGTCTAGCTTTGTAAATAGCTGTATTTGACTTGCCAACTTGCTTACCAGAATACGGTGTTTTCTTGTATGCAAGCTCTGAATTATACTGGGACATGTGCCGCCTTGTAATATTGCAGACTTGCCTTGTTTTGTTAGCACTCTCCTTTATAGCTACTTTAGCTTAATGATATGATTATGTTGATGTGTATTTAGAAGAACAGGAATAGATTGTTCTCCAGGATTTCAAATCTAAATGGCAGTGATTTAGCTGGAGCAGTGGTATAGAATCATAGAATCACAGAATGGCCTGGGTTGAAAAGGGCCTTAAAGATCATCTAGTTTCAACCCCCCTGCTGTAAGCAGGGTTGCCAGCCACTAGGCTGCCGAGGGCCCCATCCAGCCTGGCCTTGAATTCCTCCAGGGATGGGGCATCCACAGCTTCTCTGGGCAATCTGATCCAGTGCCTCACCACCCTCTGAGTGAAAAATTTCTGCCTAATATCCAACCTAAATCTCCCCTCTCTTAGTTTGAAACCATTCCCCCTCGTCCTGTCACTATCAACCCCTGTTAATAGTCTCTCCCCCTCCTGTTTATAGGCTCC
>NW_010133384.1:1094-1315 GCF_000699245.1 Pterocles gutturalis | reverse complement strand
CTGCCGCTTCTCCGCTGCCATCCTCCTCTCGGCACTGATGAGCGACTGCAGGTATTCGGAGGATTTGCTCAGGATCACCACTTTGGGGGTCTTGGGGCAGCTGGCGAGCCCGGGGACCTGGTCCCGCAGGGCCAGGAAACGCGAGCGCAGGTCGTTGCGCCGTTTGCGCTCCAGGTAATTGTGGTTTTTCCTCTTGGCCACGTCCTCGCTGTAGGAACCGG
>NW_010133384.1:413-987 GCF_000699245.1 Pterocles gutturalis | reverse complement strand
ACGCGAATCCGGCGGCCAGCGGGCCTCATAGTTGTGCTGCTGCTGGTGGACGGAGATGTGGAAGCGTTTCATGCAGGGGTCCAAGGGGTCGGCACGCAGTGTGATGGTGACAGGCTTCCTCAGGCTGAGCGATTGTCTCTTCTCCACCGTCACCACGTCAATCTCCTCGCCTTCTGCTCAAAATGGACACGGGAAAAAAAGAAAAAAATCCTCAATCACTTGGGAGCCCCTGGTCATATTCTTCACCCCATCAGGGCTCCCCACAGCCTCTGGATGATCTCCCGGCTGCTGTCCCACACAAGTTTGCTCGTGCACTGCAAAGCCAGCAGGGATTACATGATTTAAGCGCTTTTCCAATACTGTCACACGGGAAGTTCTCCCTCCACATTCACGTGCCCAGCCCCCCAAAACTGGATGGGGCTTTACTTCAGCAACAGGAGCAACACATGTCCTGGATAAAGGCTCATCAGGCAAGATGGGATGTGGGGGACAACAGGAGGAGCAGGATGCTGGGGACCAGGGACAGCCCAGCTCCAAAGTCGATTCCCTGGCCCATTGGAATTGCAGATGAGGG
>NW_010133384.1:0-310 GCF_000699245.1 Pterocles gutturalis | reverse complement strand
GGGGGACAGAGCTGCCCTTTGTTCCCTTTGGCTGCAGCTTCCCACTCCGGTGACTTGTTACTTTTCACAAGTGATAAACCCCTCCAACAGACTCGCAGGCGTCCCAAGCCCAGGAGTCAGTGTGGGGGGGATGCTGTGAGCAGCGAGACCTAAATAAAGCATCACTGGACCAAAAGCACCCTGCCTGGTCTCACTGCAGCTTGTCTCACCAAGCTGGCCCCTGGGGACAGCAGGGTGACCTGGCTCCTGCTGATGCTCTCACTTTAGGAACGTGCTGCCACCTTTTTTCTTAGGTTTTGGGGGAAAAATG
>NW_010133383.1:10220-10507 GCF_000699245.1 Pterocles gutturalis | reverse complement strand
TTTCCCTTCTTTCTAAGGCATTAACCTGTCCGGCCTTCCCCGCCGAGATGGTTGTCCTTTTTCTTTTAACAGGGAAAAATTGACTCCCCCAGTGCCAGAGTGGAAACAGAAGATAAACCCAACCCCATGAAGCACATCATGACAGCCATCTGCATCTTTATCACGTTATGCTGCTTCTTCTCCTCACTGCATTGAACTGCTGGGACACACAGCAACAGCGATGATGGCTATGTAACCCTCTTCTATTCCTTCTTTCCCTCCTTATTGGGGCAAGGATACTCACCGTT
>NW_010133383.1:8824-9945 GCF_000699245.1 Pterocles gutturalis | reverse complement strand
GCCTGTCCTCAAACAGGAGAAGCTGGAAGGGAGCACAGCCCCAGTTACTAGACCAGGATTTGATCTTAGGTTTGGGACTGGGACCCAGGGTGGCCAATAACAAAATTTAGATTGCTGGTATAATTTCACCTTCATAAAACCTGTAATTGGATTCTGCCTGTGTGGTTACAAAGACGTAGCATTACTACTTGATTTTACAATTGCCTCACATAACATGTGGGACATATGCAAAACCAAGTGGCCATGGATACGTGCTCATATAGACGACAATGGACATGCACTTAACATTCACTTTACCACACCTCTAAATTTGTCTGTAGTAGTGTTACAGAAAAAAAAAAATATATATATAAAAAAAAATTGTCCTACCCAAACATAAATGGATTACAAAAGATAAAAGTAATTCGTATAACCCTATAGGACAAGCAACAGTTAAATGTGCACGTTACATTGAAAACCTTTATTTTAAAACAAAGAAAGGGGAATTCTCTGGACACCACATAATCAGCTAGTAATGGCTTGAGATACTTTTAATTTTTTAAACAGAAATCGTTTTGCAGTGGAACACCATTTTAGCACTACAACAGAATTATAGCTAAATCACAGGTTTTGTATAAGGATCCTGAAGGAGACTCAGCCTGGAAAGGGCCAGTACATCTGCTGATGTTTGGGCGAGGGTATGTTTGTGTTCTGTCACCCACAGGTCCTTGCTGCATACCAGCAGGAAAGGTTCAGCCATATCACGAGCTAGAAGGATCAAAACTTCAACCCGATACCCCAGATCTTCAAATTGAAAATGCGGAAATCGACGCACAGGCAACAACTTCCTAGGAACTCAGTGACTACAGCTATCACTTGGGGAAGTCTGAAAACAACTACAACAGAAAGCAGAGGATATGATGGCGTGGGTAGGAGCAATGCTGACACCAGATAAGCAACCAATAATCTGGGAACTGAAAAGACTGACTGGAAACTTACAAAGACTTTCTGATATTGTAATCCTAATTGCTTATGTATAGAAGATAGCGCCCCAGATGGCGCCCTAGGGCACAAAAGAAGGAATACTGCCTTATTCTCTGGACAAACCTGTGACCAACACTCATTGCCAGCATGGGGCGAGA
>NW_010133383.1:0-8383 GCF_000699245.1 Pterocles gutturalis | reverse complement strand
CAAGCAACTAAACCTAGTTTTATTATTAAAAAATTGAGAGAGTAGCAATAGGGCAGAATGAGAAGGAGAGATGGAAATTAAGTAAGTGTTTAAGATAGGGTTGCAAGAATAGTCACCGCCAAGGAAGGCTGGATGTTCCAGGCATTGGTCAATACGCTGTGACTCAAGAGATTTGCTCCAGGTATTGATACTCTCTTTGGTGGTGATGGAAAACATTAGGAAAAGTAGGAAAAGAGCACCTTACACAATCTATATGGACTTGTAATTAATTAACAAGGCAAACAGCTAATGAAGTAACAATAAAAAGAACACAGAATATTTAACACACAAGAATACATGTAATAGTCAGAATTTGCTCATGGCTCCAGTGGGTCCATGGCTTCCTCAGAAGAGGGGGGTGACTGTTGGCAACGTCAATCACAGTCACAGAGTAAGCGGATATAACACAGCCAAATAGTTACTAAAATACAAAAACCAGTAATAACTACAGTAGGAACTACCAAAGCAGTATAAAACATTTTGTTTTTTTCCGGGTGATACCTATTTACAGAAAGGATGGCTGCTGATGGTGGTTGAGGCCTTCGTTGTAGGCTGATGGCCACGCTGCTCGGTTTTGCATAAAATGGCCATTCCTAACTAGAATTAGAGGAGAACTATTGGATATTTGGCATCACAAAGGAGCTTTTAAGCCCCATAAGCTGAAGTTTTTGAAAATGGTTTTAGAAGATTTGTCTAACCAAAGTATTGATTATTGACATGCATATGATTGGTTTTGTCAGAAATGCAAACCTGCAAAAGAAATGTTAGAGCATGTGAATTTACAGTAGATAGAAGAATACACTAAGACAAAAGCGAAAAAGATCCTAACAACTGTGCATAAGGTCTGCATTGAGAACCAGGTGAAAGAAGCTGGCCAAGAGCCTCCTTCCATAGTCAAGGGCAAGACTGGGTTGGTCTCTGTGTTTGCCACCAAGAAAAACTTTTAGCTCCGCTGTTGGCTGCAACCCAATAGGCGTTGAGTGGTGGAGACACACGCCATACCAGACCTTGACGTGAGCGGTGGCCTCCTCTGTTACAAGAGGGACAGCCAGGAAGGAAGGGCAGGCCAAGCAGACGTGCATGCATTTAAGCAGGATTGTGAAGACAATCTTGATTTTTGGAAAGCAGATAACACCATTGTAGTATCATTCTTTGTACCTGGTGTTGCTGCTGCCATAGCTTCAACAATGCTTATTAGCTTAGTATGCTGTCTTGCTAAACAAACTAATGCAGCTTCTTTAGCACTAAGTGGGTTATTAACAGATGTAGATTCAATTAGACATGCTACCATGCAACATAGAGCTGCTATTGATTTTTGCCTTTAGCACAAGGACATGGCTGTGATGAATTTGAAGGTATGTGTTGTATGAAGCTCTCTGATAACTCCAACACAGTGTTTCAACAAATTCAGAACTTTAACAGACAAAAAGAGTTTGTTTTGGGATTAGAAGAGTGGTTAGGGAATTTTAGGAATTGGTAAAGATGGCAATTATATGCTAATGATTTTCGCTTTATTGTTAATCACACCTTGCTTGCTACATTGCTTACAGAATACTGCTGAAAGCTTTGGTTTGCTTGTGTTAAATAAGACGGGGGAATTGTGGGAAACCTTTTTAGAAGAAAAATACTTATGTTTATGAGAACCTTCTTAGAAGAAAAATGTTTGTAAGAATCTTCTTAGGAGAAAAATACTCATGTTTGTCAGAACCTTTTTTAGAAGAAGGTCCTCATGTAGTTGATTTCTACTACAGGAGAAAATAACACCTGCAAGGGACGAGAAAGAAAGCAATTGTACAGAATGTGAGTGAGATAAGGAGGAACTGAAGGTAAACAATCAGCATGATTAGGTAATGTTAAGGGTCCCGTTCCCAGGAACAAAGTTAGCCAATAGTAACTTTGTCTTTAGGATTTTAAAATCCTTGTATCCAATTAGTAATTGCCAAATCTGCATGAGTTCTGTATAAAAGTGTGTAATCGAGGCATAATAAAGGGCTACAGCATGACCATATTGGTCTGCGTCTGAGTCCCTACTAGCAGCATGAGACCATGGGAACCTCTTGAAGTTCAACAAGACCAAGTACAAGGTCTTATGCCCGGGTCAGGGCAATTCCCAATATTGATATAGACTGGGGGATGAATGAATTGAGAGCAGCCCTGTGGAGAAGGACTTGAGGATATTGGTAGATGACAAAATCAGTTATGAGATGCAAATGTGCATTTGCAGACCAGAAAGCCAACCATATCCTGGGATGTATAAAAATAAAAGTGGCCATCAGGTCAAGGGCAGGTGATTCTCCCCTTCTACTCAGCTTTCATGACACCCCACCTTGAGCACTGCATCCAGTTCTGGAGCCCCCAGCACAAGAAAGACATGGACCTGTTAGAGGGGTCCATGTCCAAAGAGGAGCTGTGAAAATGGTCAGAGTGATGGAACAACTCTCCTCTGAAGAAAGGTTGAGATAGTTGGGGTTGTTCAGCCCAGAGAAGAGAAGGCTCTGGGAAGACCTTATTGTAGCCTTAAACATATAAAGGGGGTTTATAAGAAAGGTGGAGAGGGACTTTCTACAAAGCCCTGGAGTTATAGGAAAATGGATAATGGTTTTAAACTGAAAGAAGGTAAGTTTAGGTTGGACATAAAGAAGAAATTTTTTATTATGAGAGTGGTGAGACACTGGAACGGGTGGCCCCAAGAAGTTGTGGAAAATTTGAAGTGTTCAGAGTCAGGCTGGATGGGTCTTTGAAGGTCCCTTCCCAACCCAAACCATTCTGTGACACTAATCAATGATTACACAACTGAATAACACCATGATATGCAGACATCTGTGTTGTTTATGTGTCTCAGTCTGAGGACAAATACCAATTCAAAAATTGTCAGTGTTAGGAATGAATATAAGCCAGATCAGTAAATGTAACCTCTATTAAGGTGAGACATTCTATGATTAATGTCTGAAACTGCAGAAAATTACATTCTTGTTTCATTACCATATCAATCTGTTCTCTTACTATATTCTTCAAAACTTCTAAATTTATCTTTTGGCTCCTTCTTCTTCTTCATGAGAAGCTATCTTCCCTTCCTATTGTCATTTCCTATTTGCTGTCCTTAACTTTTGTTTTTATTTTTTTTCCCCTCCTATTTTTTTTTTCTTCCTAATTAAGCCTAGAAGACAGAAGAGTCAGAAAAATAACTTACTGTTGTCTGTCATCTGCTTGTGTCTGGTTGCCCTCTCTTCTTTTGCCTCATCTATTTGGTTTATAAGTTGTTCATAGCAGTAACAAAATCTTATGCCACCTACACAGTGAGCAACAACTTTGCTTGGTTCTTAGGCACTCTGTAGTTTAGCTATTATTACTATAAGCAGTATATAAAAGTACTTAGAATTATTTACTATACTGTATGTTACCAAACATTGGAGGTAACACTTTTTAAAAATAAAACATATTGTAGTGGCTATTTTTTTTGACATATTTTATGGGTGCTCGTTTTGTATTAAATATGTGATCATAAGTGGATTCTGTATGCTGATATTAAGAAATATGCAGAGGAGGAAAGTAAAACAGTACAAAAAATATATATTATTTTAGTTTTCTTATTTATATTGAATTCTAGTGCATTTACCGCTTCTGATTTATGACTCTGTCATGGTTTAACCCCAGGTGGCAATAACCACTACACAGCTGCTCACTCACTCCTGGTGGGATGAGGTAGAGAATCGGAAGAGATGGGGGAGAGAATCAGAAGAGTAAAAGTGAGAAACCTCATGGGTTGAGATAAAGACAGTTTAACAGGTAAAGCAAAAGCTGTGCACACAAGCAAAACAAAATAAGGAATTCATTCACCACTTCCCATGGGCAGGATGGTATTCAGCCATCTCCAGGAAAGCAGGGCTCCAACACACATAATAGTTGCTGGGGAAGACAAACAACACCACTCCGAACATCCCTTTGGTGAGTTGGGGTCAGTTGTCTCAGATGTGTCCCCTCCCAACTCCTTGTGCACCCCCAGACTACTCATTGGTGGGGTGGGATGAGAATCAGAAAAGGCCTTGACACTGTGTAAATGCTACTCAGAAATAATGAAAATATCTCTGTATTATCAACGGATTTCAGCACAAATCCAGAATGTAGCTTCATACTAGCTACTGTGAAGGAAATTAACTCTATCCCAGCCAAACCCAGCACAGAACTGTAAGTCGGATAAGAGTTAAATTACATTAAAACAGTTACTTGGCTAATTTATTTCTAAAACCTTAACCAAATATTGACAATGACGGTTAGTCATCAGTCTGATAAAAAGCCTTTCTTTTACAAGGAAGACAGCTCTTTTTCCCTTCCTCTACTCAGACAAGAACTCATTAAAAAAGCAATTTGTCTTTTCATTCAGTTGGTGCATATTATATTCTACAATACTGATGCTATTTTTCACCTTGTTCAATTACTCTTTTATTACTTCAGTGAAATCTATAAAGTAGCTTTTCTTACTTATCTGCCATCTCCTTCATCAATCAGTTTGGCAGGTTCAGCTTTTCTGATCACAGAATTTCTAAGTTTAGAAACATTGAAGAAAATGTTTTGATCCACAGAGGATCAAAAAAAATGGTGACACTAAAGCAGCTGCTTACCATATTGGGTGCTTGTTTTCAACGTCTGGATCCTCAAAAATATTGTTAATAACCTGGGATTCTGGTAGATATCTAAGTTTAAGTTGTCAAAGCTACATGTTTAAGGACTCTTAGTATCACCTGTTGTGTTATGAATATGTTAAACAGCTAAGGCTGACAGGGTTTAAATCCCATTCAAATTTAGTATATAAATATTTCTTTCTCTAGGTTGCCTCAAACTTGCATGTTGGTACACATCCTACTTTATCTCAAATGTCACTAGGCATTCACATTTGCCAAAATAATTGAGAGCTGCATGGTTATTTTTAGTAGATATGAGCTATTTTCTAAACTCTAATGACTGTACAGACTATGTAGTCATTTATAAGGAAAGATTACACAGTTTTCAGACATACAGCATCTACATGGTAGGCACATAAATGTTGGTGCTTTTGTCTGTCTGTGACGGCTTAGCCCTTGGCTGGGAGACAAACCACACACCCACTCACGCAATTCCACCCCCCACACCCGAGGATAGGGGAGAGAATTAAAGGGGTAAAGGGAAAAAAAATAGGACTCGTAGGTTGAGATAAGAACAGTTTAATGACTAAACTACAATAATATTGAAAATAATACTATATACAAATATACAAATGAGTGATACGCAGTGATACTGCCCCCCACCCGATGACCAAGGCTCAGCCTGTTCCTGGCTAACGATCCCGGAGTAGGGAGGGTCCTGAAACCACACTCACGGAATGGCGATAACAGTCTGAGCATCCCAGACCGAGAGCTGACCAGGGTGGGGTGGGGGAAGGCTTTGGGAGATCAACCACCTGGAGCAAGATGACCTGGAGCAAAAGAGATCCGGAACCAGAAAGGGCTGATCTTCCAGAGGGTCCTCACCTATATACTGGGCATGACGTGTATGCTATGGAATAGATTATTGGCCACTTTGGGTCTCAATCCCAAACCGAAGATCAAATCCTGGGCTAGTAAATGGGGCTGTGCTCCCTCCCAGCTTCTCCGGTCTGCAGACAGCCAGAGAAGCTGAAAGACTTTGTCAGCCACGTAAACATCACTTTTTATCAGCTTTCTTCTGAGCACAAATCCAAAACACAGCCTCTTCCTAGCTATTATGAAGAAAGTCAGCTCTGTCCCAGCTTAACCCATGACACTGTCAGATGACTTCTGTTCTACATGTTTTAATGTTTTACCATCTTTGTCTTTTATAGTTGAAGGTTGTTGGTTTTGTGGTTTTGAGCCAGTAAAGTTTAGCAAGTTAGGATTAAATAACATGCAGCAGAGGTGATTTTGAATTAAATTAATGGAATTAACAGCTATTCAAGATTCTAAGCAATTTAAAGGACCCTGGAAAACATTGATCTGTTAGGTGACCTGCACCAGAGGAAACTTAAGCAAACTCTACATTTCATGGTACTTAGGATATTTAAAAAAACGCAGTGCTATCTAGTATTCCTTCTGTTTCCTCTTGTTACCTCTTCTCATATCTGCTATTTGGCAGGTTGTCCTCTTTGTTGTATTTGTACAATACTTTGGGCAGGGCATGATATGTACTAAATCAAGGAACTAATCCAGGTGAAAATAACCCAGTGGGTTTTTTTTGTTTTTTTGTTGTATTTTTTTTTTTTTCTCCACCCAGTTCCCTGATTTAGACCACAGTACAGCTCAAGAAATAATTGCACCAGCACAAGTGAATGAGTGGAACAGCAGACAAGGGTTAAATTGGTACAGCAGTAGCTTTGAGAAGCTGGCAGTAACCTTGAGAAAATATATGTGGAAGAACAAGGCAAGTGGGGAAGACACAAAATTTTGATCCTAAAGGAAAAGAAAAACAAACAACTGCCCTCACATCCAGAACATAATTTGATGATTAGACCACCCCCTTACAACACTGCACTGTGGAGGCAAAACTTTTTCCTACTCTGTGTTTCTTCAAGGTGTCAAGGATAATCTCTGATTAGAAATTTGACACAACCTTTATTGACTTTTCCCAAGGGACAAAATTTAAGATGCCATGCTTTAATGGAAGGATAAAATGCTTAAAGGATATAAGTAATGTCGGGGTGGATGATAACTTTATGCACAACACAGGTGAAATGAAAAGGGATAACACAATGTGAAACAAAAACGTATCAGAGCAGTTCAAGTTGAGTGCACACAGTGAGAAGGAACATGCTTTCACAGAAAGAATGATAGGCTTTCACAATGGTCCTGCTGAGCAAGAAGATGATTTAAAGATACTAAAGTTACTTAGGAAAGGAGACACTACTTACCCTGCAATTTGGCTTTTCTGAAGATCCCCTACCAAAACCTGAGTCCCATAGAGTGAAAAATTTGGAAGCTGTCAGACCTTTGGTGCTCCACAAAGCACTGATGGGAACTCATATCAGCCTCCAAGCACATCTGTCAGGCTTATGGAGTGGAAGGAAATGAATCAGCAAACCTAAAACACAGTTTTCAGTTCTAACTTTAACCATAGGTCAATGAACAAGTACCTTCTTTAAGGATACTTTTTATTATTGATGATCTTTTCAGGAGAGCTAAACTGCAAAAGGCTGCTATACATTCAAAATTATAGCTGTAAAAATTATTGCATAAAGACAGAGAACAAAATCAGTATCAAAATAATTACATGAAAATAAAATAGTTTACATATGGATATAAATAAGCTAAAAACCCAGTAACATCTAATTTTCTCTTTTCAAGTATATGGTAGGTACAAACACCACCTGTAATGTACATTCTGTGCAAATCTTTAATCCGTATTTTAAAAAATCACTGACTTTAAGGAGTATTTTGAGTTCTCTAATTTCAGCACAATAGTATTCCCTTTGAAACGCCATTCCTTACAATACTGCCCGGTAAATGCAAACAGTGAGACTAAATTAAGTGTCTTGAGGCAAGCAGAGATCCAAATCAGGCCATTCTGCTCTTGCTAAATGACTCTTGTGGCATTCAGCTAGCTTTGTGTTTGAAACAGATTATTTCAGACTGGGAAGTGGAACCAGAAAACAGTTCAGACATTTTATTTTAGTGATAATGGTGCCAAGGAAAGTAAATGAATTGCAGTAAGAACTGTACATGGGTCTGCACATAAGGTTTGTACGCTCTAAGCTGAAACACCAAAGTGACTGCTGAGGTTTTGTATAAGCACCCTTAGTGAGAAGAGATTTGGGGCTTAGCAGAAATCCTGTAAGGTTATTAAGATAAAGATCAGATGCTGCCTAGAATATTGAATCCTGAAAAAATCCACAGCATCATCTTGATTTTGTAGTATCTGGCACACATCAGGAGTGCCTTAACTACTTTCATTCTGTGAACTGAATACTCTGTGTAAGAAAAATTACCTTTAACACATAAATATTCATTGTGCCAGAATGATGAGGGATATGAAATAATTATAGGAAAAGAATCAGTATACAAATGTATGCAGTTAATTTTGTCAAGTTTAAATAAATTGCAATAAACTTTGGGATTACCTGAAGGTAAGACTGGTAAATCCTAAGAAGTGTAGGAATATTTGTTTCCCATTGTCTCACTTTAACATTTTCTCATCAATATTGAGGTATTACCTTAAGTTCCCTGGGGCTGTACACAACTGTACCACATTGCCTTTAATAAGAGACTTTGCTTGTGTGTCAAAATTAATGTTTGGACTGTAGTTCCTTAGACTAGCAGAAGAAACTTGATATACCTTCACCAGGGGAAGGTCATGCTTAACT
>NW_010133382.1:25809-35767 GCF_000699245.1 Pterocles gutturalis | reverse complement strand
TTTTTTTTTACGCTGGGGAGAGATCTCTGCAAATGACAGAACTGGTGTCAAGTAAAATACTTAGAGGAATGCAAAACTCTACTGTCTCCTACTTTACCTGTTTATTACAAGGTCTTACTGTCATTATGGACAATAAAACACTATGCTCAACAGTCTTGGTTTGTTTGTTCTGAAACAACGGAAGGCTTTGTTCTTTCAATGATGAAGAAGGCTGTGGAAACTGAAAAAAAGATGAGAATGAATCAACAAGATATTCGTGAGTTGTGCATTTATGTCTTTGGAATTGTGAATGTTACTAAAGATCCTTCCCTTTTTTTTACTGTCTTAGATGTCAGAAGTGTCATAAATATCAAGTTAAGGGGGGAAAAAGTATGAATTAATAATTTATATCCATTTAAAGGGGGCTTGGGGGAACAGTGTTGCTTTTGACAGAAGCTAAGTAAGACTGAAGCTGCCTGAGGCTCTTTGCTTAGCTTCAATCAGATTCCTTGAAGCAAACTAACCACAGAGTCATATATATATTCTACGCACCTAACTTTGTGCTTGATTTGCCATGGTTGGGCAGTATTCAAGGGGAAAAAAATACATTCCAAAAATGACTTGCATTTGATTTCTTAACAGTATTTTAATGTCTTTTGCTATTTGTGGCAGACTACTTTAAATAAAGACCCCCATTTTTCCCCATATTTTTCTCATATTCCTGTATCTATATTCCTTTCTACAAGGTTTGCAAAATGTCATTGGTTTATACATGACTGAATATTTATTGAACCTCTTGCTGCTCCCTTAGGAGCTCCTGTCTCATGACCCTTTAAAAGGGAGCAAAATGAATCTACACGACCATCTATTCTTACTCACTAGCTATTTGAGAAAACAAGTATTAGACTCATAGAAAAGTCTGTTTTCCATCGGGTTGTCATGTAGGCATTGCAAAAGTATATTTTGTTCTGCCAATTTGTAGTTACATCTATAACAGTAAAAGAAGTCAGGATCAGAATCTTTCCTCCATACTTTTAGTTTACCATTATAGCTGTTGAGTGCAATAAAATCTAAATATAAAGTCATCGTACTTTAGTCTATCTTGCTTTCGATTCTCTATGATAATTTTAAGAGTGTGATTGTTTTCTGTTCTCACTGCAGGAAGTTTTATTATTTTCTGGATGAAAGGACCCTTAGTGTCTGTAACTGAAACACATCATATATTTTTATCATGATATTAAGTGGAAAAACACAGAATAGTACCAGCACATTTTACTCAATGGGCAAGCCTCTGTCTTGGAAGAAATAATTTGTTCTCTTATCATCCCCATCTGTCATATTCTCAACATTTCAGCCTCATCTTTCTTAGTTGTGGCATCCCTATTGAGTTCAGTGGTAATGACTAACAGTAAAGAAAATAGAAACAGGAAATATTTGTGAACTTTAATCGTACTGAAAGACAATACAGATTAACAATTTGTCTGTGTGAGTTAAAATTTAGTCTACAATAGTCTTCGACCTGAAAATGCTTTTATCCATATCTTTCACAGGATCACTTTACAGACCTTTAAACCTTGATCCTGAAACAGACACAAAATTGTCTAGAAAGCAAATATATTTTTTGACATTTTTGTGACAGCTTGTCTTGGTTAAAAGGTCAGTAGATAGTAAATATGTTTGCTTTTTGCTAATTTTGCTTTTCTGTAAAGATATATGTGGACATTCAGCTTCAGTGTTCTGTGGCTGCTTAATGAGTTTATGTCTGCAACACTAATTTCAAAGTTAATTTTGGAAAGAGTGAGTGAACATAAACTCGTATTCATTGAAACAGGAGGATTAAGATCCGTGTTGTAGACACCTGCATATTGGTGAATAGAATCATAGAATCACAGAATGGTTGGGGTTGGAAGAGACCCTAAAGATCAGCTAGTTTCAACACCCCTGCCATGGGCAGGGACACCCTCCACTACACCAGGTTGCTCAAAGCCCCATCCAGCCTGGCCTTGAACACCTCCAGGGATGGGGCATCCACAACTTCCCTGGACAACCTGTTCCAGTGCCTCACCACCCTCACAGTAAAAAACTTCTTCCTAATATCCAGTCCAAATCTACCCTCTTTCAGTTTAAAGCCTTTCCCCCTCGTCCTGTCACTATACTCCCTGATAGAGTGCCTCCCCATCTCTCCTGTAGGCCCCCTTGAAGTGCCAGAAGGCTTCTCTAAGGTCTCCCTGGAGCCTCCTTTTCTCAAGGCTGAACAACTTCAATTCTCTCAGCCTGTCCTCACAGGGTAGGTGTTCCAGCCATCTGACCATCTTTGTGGCCCTCCTCCAGACTCATTCCAACAGGTCTATGACCTTCCTGTGCTGAGGACTCCAGAGCGGGATGCAGTAGTCCAGATGGGGTCCCACAAGAGTGGAGTAGAGGGGGAGAATCACCTCCCTCAACCTGCTGTTCATGCTGCTTTTGATGAAGCCCAGGACACAGGCTGATCTGATATAAAAAATTATTTATTATACCTTCAGATATGAATGAGAAACTAAGTCTTGTTGAGGAGCTATGATTTGACAAAAAAATAATTAGTATCCTCTTTACAGAATCTGTCTAAACCTTAAAATCAAAGTGATTTTTATTTCAGGTCTTCAAAATGTAACTAAACAATATGGTACAATACAGATAATTTCTGCCTTTTTGCGCATGGAGGGTTTTGTACACTATCTATGCTGGAGGATAAAAATACTTTGTTGGTTCCTGTGAAATTTATAAGGTTTTTTATTACTTGAAAAGCTGCTTTTTATCCATATCACACTCTGTTACCTGCATTGAAGAGAATTTGAATACTTTCAAAGTCTCTTCATATTAAACTCCCAAATTCTTGTATGTATGTGAAAACATCCTCCTGAAAAAATTCCTCCTGTTGGTTAAAGGAAAAGCCAGTTTTAAATACTTATATCTAGCATTTCTGGAATCTTTTTTGTTACCCAAGAAAAAGGCATAACCTAATTATGATCTTTGTATACACTAATATCACGCAAAGTCTTACTAAAGAAATGCCTGTACCAAAAAGTTTGTATTTCTGTAGTGCCCAGAAACTGTATTTACTACTAGACAATTGGTTTCAGTTCAACCCACCGCCTCTTTTTCAGTTCAATATTTTTACCATAATGCTAATCGTATGGTGAAGCTGCCTCATTGTTAAGACTCATGTTTTTATAGTAAAGAGAATTTCTGTTCTTTGTATTCTCACTTTTTCATTAGTTTCATATTAGGAAAAATAATAACAAAAAAAAAATATGTGTTTTATACATCAGAATTACTTAGGTATATGGCAACCACAACTCCTGGAAATGATGTGGTATTCTCCAGATGAAGCTCATCTTTGAGACGATGGAAATTCTACTACATTTTTCATTTGTATTGAAGCTATTTTTTTGTGTAATTTCTGTGTTCATAAGTGGCTTTGCTGTTATTTGTCACATCTATTTGGTGTTCACTGATTAGAAAAAACCAGATTCTTTGGAGGTTTTCCCAGGTCAGAGTGAAATAATTTGGAAACTGTATGTAAAAGCCTGTATTTCTGTCTATTCTGTCACTAAAAGGCTTTTGCATATTCTAAAACATACCTTAAATTTGAAAGTTGTTTTCTGGGTTTTTTGGGGGGGAGGGGGTGGTTTGTTTGTTGTTGTTTTTTCTTTGATTTGGAGAGTGGTTTGAATGAAGATTTAATAAAACAATTTTTTTTAAACTGGTTTTTATTTCTTGGATACTCAGGGGTTTCTAGGTAACAATTGTTGTATCTTTAGAAAAAATTTTTTTCTTTTTTTTCATGTACTTATGGCTGAGTGAGCACAGCCTGAATGCCAAGGCATGGTGATACCTCTAACTCAAAAGGCTGGACTAATGTAATGAATGCCATCTGAATATAACCATTAAAACCACCTGGAGGAATAAAGAACCAAACTTCCCCCTTGTCCCCCCAAAAAGAAAGAAGAAGGTCACTTTATTGTTTCAAGCTCAAAGGCCCAATCTAACTATTTCCAAGCCCAGAAGGAAGTTCCCTCCTTCAACACACACAAAATTGCGTACACATATGGCTGCCTCTGTAGGACACACATATATGCCCCTGTGTAGGGTACAATTTACTGCTGGATCCTAAAGGCACTGAGGACACTCTTGCAGAGTTTTTTTCAGATGGGTCCAAAACTCCTCTGGATATGTTTCAAATGTGCTGCTCACAGTCCGTGTTATAAGCTGTAGTCACCTTTCAAACTGGGTAGCTGGTCCAGTTGTTTCTACACATGATATCAACAGCAGATGGGACCCTGCAAAGATGTTACTGATGTTTAATGCCTGTACCTCAAAGCAGAATACAAACCTAGTGTTTGCTGTGCTTAGTGCTCGAGGAGGTTTTGCTGTCTGAGATGGTTAAAAAGTTGTCTAAAGTCAGTTATTAAAAGACATGGACTCCAGAGAGTACATGAATTCCTGTCTCTTTCTGCAGATCTAGCACCTGAATCAAATATGCAAGAATCTATCTTCACCTCTTTAAGATCAAGAGCACAGAATATTCTTTAGCACTTTCATATATTTTTTATTTGAAAGAACTGATTACAAGATGTTACTCACTGTCTTTCATGTAATAGCCCAGAAGTTAAGAACCTTGACCAAAAGCTTGAGAACTGGATTGCAGAATCTCTTAAGCATGTCTTAATAAGAATTATAACAGGCATCTGTCTGGTGAGTACATTAATGCCCACACTGAAAACAGAGTTTCATCCTGTGCTTATGAGTTCTATTTTATTTTTTGTTTTGTTTTTGTTTCGCTGTGGTGGTGGTGGGAAAGGGAGGTATTTGGCTTTTTAAAACAGTTATTCCTTAACATAAAATGCATAAATAGTCCTGGAAACAGGAATCAGAATCCAGGATACTCCCTTCAGATCAGTCTAGTAATAATTGCTGTACAGAATTATGCTCTTTCTCTGGCTGTCTGTATTCTGAACGATTTGCTACTGAGTGGCTTAAAGGGTAAGCAGGTCAGCTTTTCCCTAGCTCCTCTTTCCACACTTTCTTCCAAAGTATTTTCCCCAGAAATTATACATTTCTGTTTGACTTCTGTCAGTCTAGGAAAAAAAATATGTCTAACCAGATACACAAATGCTTTAGTAAGTTTATGTAAATAGCACTGGCAACATCACTATAAGTATACATTACATGCCCATAAGCATTATAACTAGATGAAGGTTTATTGAATCTGTAAATCTTTGCCATATACCTGCTTGTGTGAGCTGTGGCATTGATTTAGAGTTGATGTTACTGATGTCCTGGCTTCCTCAGTGAGAAATAGGAGGACAGAACTGTTAAAAGCTTGCCAGAACACAGTTTTATTTTCTGCTTCCCCATGGTTTTAGAACTGCACATTTTGAACTACTTTCATAATTTCAGACACTTGGAGTGACACTGATCTCACCTAATGTTAATTATTGCATAGACATCTGCATCAGATCTTCTTGGCCAGACTACCTTTATAATTAACAGAATAATAAGGGACTACTTGAACTTAATTAATCCAAACTATTTTACAGATGTGTTTTAAAATTAGAAGAATCACTCAGATATGCCTGTCTACATGTATCCCATCCTTGTTCACTCAAGTTGCGAGTTCTTATTCTTTTTTCAGCATGTCAGAATCTCAGTGGGGTTAACTCATCACAACCTAAGGCAGGTCAACTGAGATACGAGTCAGACTTCTGTATCCTTTTGTGACAACCTCATAGGGGCTTCAGATGCATGGCCAGCAGTCCTGGCACCATCTGGTCTGACTCTTTCCACTGCTGATCTGAAATGATGAGTGTCTGACTGGTGTCTGTGGCAGCATTGGTGATGTCAGAAACAGTTAATACTGGACTTTTTCTGGTAGACTAAATTTATTGCTTTAAAATACACCTTTGCCGCTAGAATTATTGTACTGAATTGCACGCAAGTTCAGTAGTTTACTGGATTAATTTAGGCACCCTTTAGCTGTTATTGTGATCGTAAAGTTGGCTACTACCCCGGACTTTTACTTCCTGTAATCAGTCTTAATGTATTACACATTTTATGGGGGAAAGATAAGAATAGCGACTATGATCAGGGAAATAAATAGGTAAAGTATTTCTTGGTCCCAGAAGCTTGGATGTTAGAGATCTTGAGCAGGCAACAGATGAGAAAATAAAATGAATTTTAGAAACAGCAGAAGTATTTGACTGCTATCTACTACTGTGACCTAGGAGTACCAAGCCTTGAATGCAGCACTCTCAACCACTGGTCACTGAGGCTATTGTATATGCCTTCTCACTTTAATTTTAAATTTTAAATCTTTTGTCTTCAGAGACATATAAATACATTGCAGATTATGATTAGCAAATTACCTTTTATTTGTATTCATGACACTTTGAATGCTGGGATTAAAAATAATTGCCTTTGATAGAATTATGGACTACTGTAAATAAACCCTTGTGGTATTCTTCAGTTTCTCAAATACCAGCAAACATGCAGCTGCTGAGTTTTTCCTCCTTGCATTTATTTGAATATAGTAATGTGACACTTCAGTCAGTTGCTATTTTAGACTATGTGAGAAGTTTCCTGCCAGAAGTGGCAGCTCCAATGTGAAAAAAACATTTTATTCTGCAAGCAATTGTATTGATTTACGGTGACAGTTGTATACTCAGATGGACCTGGAAGTCACTCAAAGGACTTGATTACAAATAAGAGGTAATGTGAAGAGATACCTTACTTGGCAGAACACTGTGGACATCAATATGCAGGATAATGGCAAAACCTGAATTTACTTGTAAAAGCTGGATTTGTCTAGCAGTAATATTTTGTTCATTCTTTTCTGTAACTGCTAATACTGTATTTACCATGCTCATTATTAGTTGCATTTGTAGATAAGGATTTATATCCATCGATTATTGATTATAAAATCAGTTCTTGTTTTGTATCAGCACAAACATTGCTGGTTTATTTCTTGGGGGATGATTACTGATTAAAGTACCCCCGTTTATCCTGTACTTCTACAGTCCCTTGCAAATGCAAACCAAAGAACTATTACTCATGTTTATTCTAATATACATCTGAGTAATTTACCCATTACAGAAAACTATAAATAAAAATGTCAAGTGACCTGGCATAGGGAGAAGAACCTCAAGTGTGTGTATGGGTAGGAATAATAAATTAACTGAAGAGCACAGAGACAGGCTGTTATACCTGCAAGTTCAGCAGATAGTGTATCTTGATATGCTATCAGATGTCTTGACAGTATCTCTTTATTCTTTGTAGGATATCCTTGGTAAGACAGACACAAAGATGATTGCTTATTTAAGAGGTTCTAATTTTTCACACTGTTGGGATCTAGAAAAACATTCTTCAAAAGTATTACTCCATGTTCACTCTGTTATTTTGCTATTTCCTGGGCAATTGCTGTTGAATGTTGCCAGAGGTGTGATTTTGTGTGTTCTAATTTGTAATTCATATGGACCACATTCCTGAAGATATCAGTTCTACAGCAGGATGTTCCATCAGGGGCAAAAAAAAAAAAGGGCACTAGTTCCATCGGTCTTTCCTCCACAGTACGACCAATGTTATCTAACCTCTGCGAAGAATCAATATCTAAAGCAATAAGCAATGATTCACAGAATAGTTCTTGATGGTTTTGACCTAGTTTTTGAGTATCCTGATCCTTTGCAAAGAAACATAGAGCCTATCAGATGGCAAAATAAAATTTAAAAAATTAGGACAACAATAAGTCCATCACACACTAGTTATATCTGTATCATTTTAAAAATCAGGTCATCTATCCAAATTGCAAAAACATGCTCAGCAGCTTGTATCACCAGTTACAAAGTCTTGGCATTGCTATGCTGAAACTAAAACTGAAAAAGACTGAATTTAACATAGAAAACAGCAAAGAAATCAACATGAAAATGAATGAAAACAAGAATATGGTGAGAAATTACATCTTAAACTGAGGAACAGATTTCAGTCCCTGTTGGAAGTGGAAGGAGGTGAGACATAGAGTGGACTTGAAGAAAAGACGGTGATTGTAAACTGGTAGTGTGAGTCAACCTGCATTTTTCACAGTTGGATACTGTCATGGATTAAGAACTGAAGAAGCCAAGAAATGAGGTTGTGAGAAAAAAAAAAAAAAAAAGAAACAAAAAAAGAAACAAAAAAACACACTGAAAGGAGAATCCGTAAATTCTAAGTCCAGTAAAACTGTAGGAAGTAAAATCATAAGGAAAACCAGCAAAACAAAAGATGAATACCAAATCAGGGAAATCATTAAAAAGGAAAACTAAAAGGAGAATAATTATTAACAGACCAAAACTGATTTTTATGTTAGAAATATAAAAAAAAACCCAATGTGACAGGTTATGAAAATCTTTGTGGAAATTTGTAAAAATAAAATAGTCTTACCAGAAGGAAGTTTGGCAAAAGGACTACAACTGTGTTAGAACAGATGGGCAAATTGCTTCAAAAATCCTCAGCATGCCTTACTTTGTCTCAGCATCAGATTTAAGTGGAACATGAACTAGAAAAATCTCACATTAACAAGGAAGCCATAAAGATATCAAAAAAGCAATCTGCAATCAAAATACTAAAACAACATCAATGTGACTGGAAATAATCAAACCATAGTAAGCAACCTGAAAGCATCTTCTGCTTTTTGTCACTACCAAATTATACATGAAAAAGGGCTAGAATAACAAGCCTGAACTCAGGGAGTGGTGACCCCCTAACCCAGTAAATATCACACTGTCAGTGCTAGTAGGATGTAGCAGTTTTTGTGCTGTGTGAGATCTCAGGACCAAGCCTAGATAAATTTTTCTGTGTCTGGTTTTACTTTGGCCTTGGCTGGAACTTTGCTTTAACTTATTTGGCTGCAACAGCAATTGCTTAACAACCAGGTGATTATTACTGAACTTGTTTTGGTATATCTTTGTTTACGTGATGATGTACCATCGTTACAACTTTTTTGAAGACCTATAACTAACATATACAAGCAGTTGTACTGTGTAAAATAAACTGCTGCAGACCAGAAATTAAAAAGCAATTTACAGAAGTTCAGACTACCAGAGGTCCCAGGTCCATAAACAAGACATTGATGTCCAATCGTTTGTCATTAAAGAAATGTAACTTTGGAAGCTGGGTAAAGCTCCTATTTTTTTAGCTGTAAAAGAATGAACAAAAGAACAAGTAACCAAAGTAAGTAAAAAACATGTATAGTAAATAAAGATACAGTGAGGAATTGTGGAGAAATTGCATTGGGTTGCTTGGCAAGGTTTTGGTAGCAGGGGGGCTACAGCGGTGGCTGCTGTAAGAAGCTGCTAGAAACTTTCTCCATGTCTGATGGAGCCAATGCCAGCCGGCTCCAAGATGGACCCACCACTAGCCAAGGCTGAGCCCATCAGGGATAGTGGTAGTGCCTCTGTGATAATATATTTAAGAAGGCGAAAAATAAAAAAAACAACCCTGCACAACAACCTGCATTCAAAGAGAGGAGTGAGAATATCTGAGAGAAACAGCCCTGCAGACACCAAGGTCAGTGAAGAAGGAGAGGGAAGTGGTGGTCCAGGTGCCAGAGCAGAGATTCTCCTGCAGCCCGTGGTGCAGCCCATGGTGAGGCAGCTGTGCCCCTGAAGCCACAGAGGGTAATGGTGGAGCAGACATACACTTGCAGCCCATGTAAGTTAATGGTGGAGCAGATATCAACTTGCAGACCATGGAAGACTCCATGCTGGAGCAAGTGGATGCACCTGAAGGAGGCTGTGACCTGGTGTGAAGCTCACGTTGGAGCAGTCTTTTCCTGAAGGACTGCACTCCATAGAAGGGGTCCATGCTGAAGAAGTTAATGAAAAACTGCAGCCCATGGGAAGGACTTACATTGGAGAAGATCATGGAGGACTGTCTCCCAGGGGAGTGACCCAACGCTGGAGCAGGGAAA
>NW_010133382.1:17395-25787 GCF_000699245.1 Pterocles gutturalis | reverse complement strand
GGAAAGAGCGGTAGAAACAATGTGTGATGAACTGACCACAACCCCCATTCCCTGTCCCCCTGCACCTCTGCTGGGGAGGAGGTAGAGAATTCAGCAGCAAACAAGCTCAGGAGTAAGGGAGAGGTGAGGGGAAGGTGTTTTAAGATTTAGGGCTTTTTCTCATTATCTTACTGTAAGTACTTTGATAATAAATTAAATTAGTTTTCCCCAAGTTGAGTATGTTTTGTCCATGATGATAATTGCCAACGGGATTTAACTTCATTCATGGCAACTCTTTGGTCCTGGCCATAGAGACAATTTTTCAGCCAGGGAAGAGTACACACATCCAAGACATGAGAAGACATTTTCCCAGGACAATGCTGTGGGAAATAGTGTCAAAGGCTTTACTAAAGTCTAGGCAGATATGATGTCATGCTCCGCAATAAAAGCTGGGGGAAGGAGGAGGAAGAGGGAGGATGTTTGGAGTTATGCATTTTGACTTCCCAAGTAACCATTATGTGTGATGGAGCCCTGCTTTCCTGGAGATGGCTGAACACCTGCCTCCTGATGGGAGGATGCCTACCTGATTTGTCTTTGCTTGTGCATGCATCTTTTGCTTTACCTGTTAAATTGTCTTCATCTCAACCCTCAAGTTTTCTCACTTTTACATTTCCAATTCTCTTTTCCATCCTGCTGCGGGGGAGTGAGCGACTGGCTGTGTGGTGCTCATTCCCTACCAGGGTTAAACTGCAACAGTTCAATGTTTGTGGGCAAGGTGCATTGCTTGTGGGCTACATCCTTTATTTTTTCCTGTGACAGATACACCCTATTCCTCGCCACAGGGAGCTGAAATGTAAATGTTAAACTGTACTGAATTCCACATAGATCATTTGACAGTACTCAACTCCTAACAACACCATACACACACATTAGCCTTTAATTGGTCACCCTAACAACAACAAACCAAACACATTTGAAAGGATTCATTTTGTCATTTTGTCTCCCTTTAGTTATCCTTCTCAATAACACTATATACTGTGAGATAGAAACACTGGAATTGTGTCAAGCTTCAAGCAACTTCATACACAAAAAAGGCACAAATCCTTCCTCAGAGCTAAGCTCTTTCAGCCATTTGCACATTTTCTTTCTACTTATCTCTAGGAATTGAAAGCATTATAATATGTTCAGACGGAAGTTTGGAATAAATTGTGATGTTATTTAAGTAGAAAGAGTCAATAGACTCCTCCTCCCTTCATATTACAAAGATGTTTTGTACCGTGCACCTGGTCTTGTGAATTATTAGCCGATAAGGAATACAAATAATTTTTGTTAGGTAAATATTTGCTAAGTGAATATGAACAGCATTTAGCATGAATTCACCTTGCAATAATAGCCCATTACAAAATATACTTTTACTGAGATTGTATTTGCTGACTTACCCCTCTTCAGTTGTGACAAAGGGCTAGAAGGAACTTTAAGTATTGAAAGAGGAGAATGGAATCTAAAGTCCATCTCCAGGTTCTTTACTTCTATTGCTCATGGAAACAGCTAGGTAATTAAAAATGTATCCTCACCGAAGAACCACTAGGAGATTGTGATTACAACACGCTGCTTTATGTCTAAACTAGAAAATACAAGAGACTAGGACTAGCTGACATGGAATAACTCTGATCAATCCAATTCCTTCTCTTCATTTCCCAAAATGGGATGGCCTTATCCATACCAACTGTTGCGAGGAATCCTTGGCCCATGCTGTGCTCCCAACACCATGATGTTGTCTGAGAGAGTATACACAGGCCAAGGCTATACAAAGGAGTATGTTAAATTTACGCAGTATGGAAGATCTATTTCATAAATAAGTGAAATGCTGATGCTCAATCCTAGCTGAACAACTCTTAGTTTTTAACTTAGCTTGGGAAGCTGGAATCAATTCCAGAGATCGCATCAACTAGTGGTGTTTTTTTGTTTGGTTGGGGTTTTTTTTGTTAACTGCAGCCCACTCACAGCTGTCTCATTTGAGATGCCTGAGGGTACAGTGGCTGTTATCCCAATACCACACCAATGAGTTCTCCAGGAGGTTCTATGTCAGATTTGCAACAGTCATATCTGTTAGATGTGTCAATTATCTCCATGCTTAGGTAGACAAATTAAGCCTCTGTTCTCCATTGAGTATGGTGGGGATTTAAATATGTAACTCATGTGTAGGCAGCAATACGTAGGTATTTTCTTACAGTTAGATATCTAACCACAAACTGAATTCCAATCGTAGTTTTAATTCCTTTTCAGACAAGTCTTTCAAACCCACGTCTTGTGAAACTTCTCCTCCCATCACATACTAAAGTTAATATTGTCATAGTTTGTCAGTCATTTAGAACCTACAGCGTTGACAGAATTCTTTGTGCATGTACATCGTGTTATAGACTTTAGTGACCTATTTATACTTTTCTTTTGTTATATAGTTGGAGAACAGAGGGTGATTTAATGATTACCTATGACTATGTATTGTTATTCTGCTCATTGTCCAACTTGACATCTCACAATTTATTCAGTGCACGTTATGTGAACACTGCTGTGAAGAGAGAATTATGGATTAATGCACTACCAAAATGCTGTGTTTACAAGCATTAACTAGTTTATATTCATGACACTGCTGTAAGAAAAATAATGCTATCTGCTTTTTGTAAAAGAAGAACTGAAACACCAATATTTAAGGTCAAGCTATCTGCCTATTTTGAATCACTAATGAAAAAATGCATTAATTAAATTACAGTAATAAAATTAATAACATTTCTTTAGAATGAAAACGTGAGCATTGAAAAAATATGACTCTACGCAAAGGGACTTTGTATTGTGCCTTAGCATCATAACTTTCTATAAAGCTTAATGTGAAATATCTTACCAGCATAATTAACCAGAATGAAGGGTCCTTTAATAATTACTTCATTGTTTCTAAAATGAGGCTTTTTTACTCATCTCATGACAGCATTCAGATGTTAATCTGTTATTGTTTATAACTACTTCAGAGGGTGAAAAACTCAATAAATGAAGAATCTTAGCAGCTATAAGCTGTAGCTGCATACATATGCATTTTTTCAGCTTTCCTTCTGTCCTTAGGTCCCAGCTAAGCCTTTTCCTATAGCTAAATAAACTCTGATCTCCTAACTTGGGTATTAGCATTAGCAAATCCTATCAATACAAGGAGAATATAGAAGCAAAGTAACACGTGCTGGATAGTTTATTTATCAAGCTCCTTTTATTAAAAATAGAATCATAGAATCATAGAATCATAGAATCATAGAATCATAGAACGGTTTGGGTTGGAAAGGACCTTAAAGATCATCAAGTTCCAACCCCCCTGCCATGGGCAGGGACACCCTCCACTACACCAGGTTGCTCAAAGCCTCATCCAGCCTGGCCTTGAACACCTCCAGGGATGGGGCATCCACAACTTCCCCGGGCAACCTGTTCCAGTGCCTCACCACCCTCACAGTGAAAAATTTCTTCCTAATGTCTAGTGTAAATCTACCCTCTTTCAGCTTATACCCATTACCCCTTGTCCTCTCACTACACTCCCTGATAAAGAGTGCCTCCCCATCTCCCCTGTAGGCCCCCTTCAGGTACTGGAAGGCTGCTATTAAGTCTCCTTGGAGCCTTCTCTTCTACAGGCTGGATAATAAATAAATAAATAACAAAATTATATAGACATCTATTATTTTAAAATTAAAATAACTGTGGTATTTTTTCTGATAATTACTATTTCATTAAAATAGTTCAGAATGCATAAAACTAAATTTCTTTCAGAATTTTCTTGTTCTCTGTGTTGTTCGTAAAAAACTGCTGGGGGTATGGAATATGTTAGGTTCCAAATATGTTCACTGCATAAGTCTATCTATTATCTATATAACTAACTGTACACATACAGATCTAATTTTAATCTCTTCAAATGGATTGAGTAAATGAGTAGAAATATTTATTTTTCTTCTTCAAATCTGTGTTATATTATTAAAACTAAGAAGGGACTTGATTCTAACTCTTATTTCGGAGGCACTACTTAAGGAGTTTGACCATTCAGAGAAAGCAGAGAGAAGAAGGGAGTATTATGTAGAGTTGCACTGAGAGTTTGCATATCTCTGTTTCGGTTTTTTAAGTTTTGAGAAATGTGAAATGAAGTAGTCATATAGAACAAAACAGAAAACAAAGACCCAATGAAAAAAGAAAGGATAGGTTTTCTTTCTGCAACTCATGGGAGCATGACATTATTTGCAATCGAAGGAACAGATCCTATGGTTCAGGAAAGCAGAAACTTTTTGTTACAGTTGACCTAAATTTCACTCCAGATACTGTGATGGAGAGAGAAAAGATATGTTAGAGTCACATTGATATGTCAATTGGACAAAACACACATAATGTGCACCAAGTGCTAAGTTGAATTTTGAATAACCTAATAATAACAGTTTCATTAAATATTTATTGTCTCAACTTTTCAACAGAAAAAAAGATAAGCACATTATTAAAAAATAAATAATTTGGGGTTTGACATTTGAAAAGATTGATTACTAGACGAGTCTCAATCCGTTGCATATTTATTTGACTTAGAATTGTAGCATTTTTGAGATTTCTACAATATTAATATCTGGGGTTTTTTCTCACAAATAAAACTGAATGGTGATACACTAATGTGGATAAGTAAATAAAATTATCAATTATCCTGATTTCCATTCATTTTAACTGAGATTATTATAAAATATATACTTCTGCTTCTAAAGAATGCTTCAGATGAGAAAGGGCTTATCATTTTTATTCAAAGCTATGGCAGAATAGTCAGTAAACATTTTTGGTGTTGTACCACTGGCTTACCTTCTTTCTTTTTTTCTTTTTTTTCTTTTTTTCTTCCCCCAGAAATTTTGTATTAGAGACATTAAGGATAAATTTTCGTGTGTCTGGTTCATACGTTGTCTTTGACAAATTTTGAGGAATTTTGCATCTCAGCTGGACAGTACAGGTAAGCTACGAGAGTTCTCTCATTGGTTTGGGTGGGAGGATTTCCGAAGAAAAAATGAGACGAAGGCAGGGGCAAAGTCGTAGATAAGTTGCATGCTTCTATTCTCAAATAAAAGTTTAAAGGCAGATTGTACTTGCTGGAAACACAATCCCTTCTAAAAGCTGACACAGGCAGGTTCTGCATCTCCCATAACTGAAGTTATACTTAATGTAGAACTGTTTCCTCTTTAGTATTTTCACAGAATTTTCTTGTCTTTGGAGTTTTGTGTCACTTTCTTAAATTTATGTTGTTTCACACCTTCAAAATTAAGACTTTTCTTAAGATATAGCTCTGTGTTTGGTTGGGGGTTTTTGTTTGTTTGTTTTTTGGTAAATTTGCAAACCGAAACTGCTTTGGGTTTCAGTTTTTACTTAGGAAAAATACTAATTTTCTGAAGGAAATACAAGTATCTAAACTTTCTAAACCACTGAATTTCATGATTAGCTTATTAAATGTTTGTAACAACTTTAGACATAGCTTAAAAAATCTTTAATATTAAATGTGCAAAACCCCCAAATCAGAGCCTTTAAGACATAAAACATTAATGCTAATGGCAAAAAAACCCGAAAAGTTCTGAGTCCATGAACTACAAAACAGATAATTCCTTCGTGGATATATCAGTGCACTTGAGGATGGAGAATTGTTTCACTGGCATATTTTTCCTGTTGGTTACATCTTGTACAGCAACTCTGGTACAAATGACGGTCCAGAGAATATTGTTCTTGTGGTGTAGCTTATATGTATGGTTAGAAATTATTTCTACATTAGAGATTTTGCAGCTTAAATAGAAAACAAAGAAAAATTGAAGAAGAAAAGAGGAAAAAAAGAAAGGTTTTTTATTCATTTATCATGTGGGCAGTTGAAACTTAGACTAAATGACTGGCAAAGCTTCCAGAGAAATGTGTTGATGTCTAGATATGAACTCTGTCTCCTGAATGCCAGTTCAGTACCTTTCAACAAGATCATTAAGTATGAAGAGTATGAAGGCAATCAAAAAAGAAAAAAAAAAAAAAAGAAAGACAAGTGATCTGAGGCTATAAAAAATGGTGCAACAGGGAAATAAACAGGAAGATATATCAGACAGCGATTCTGTTGCTGAATCCTCAAAGAAAGCACTCAATAGCACTGGAAATTAAATTAATTAATTCATGGGAGAAAGGAAGAGATGAGTAGCATCAGGGTAAAGGGTGGGATAACATCTTCCCAGTATAAAAAGTAGTTCAATACTAAACTTACCTGAATGCTTACAATATTTAGTAAAGTGTTATTTTAACTACACAATGAATGTGAAATATATGCTGGCCTAGATTTTTTTAATTACTATTTTTATTATGCTGATCCAAGCCTATATTATATCAATCAAACTCAACATTGATACAACAGGCAACAGCATCTTGCCTTACAATATTTAATTAGTTGCATTTCAGTAATGTATTTCAGAAAATAATACTATAAGATTGATTTGCATTGTTCTACACACAATAAATCTTAAAGAGATAGATTCTATTTGAATCTTATAACTCTAGTTTTTCATTAAATTAAGATTGATCAAGATAGTCATCTTCTTATATATAAAGAAGAAATGGAGTCATCAGATATAATAAAAAGTGAAAGAACTATACTGTCAGAGGCACGACTGGTTATTTTTCAGAGCAAGAAAACACTAGTAACTGCAGAATTAAAAACTGGAGATGCAGAATTAAAAAGTATCTAATAACTCAGTATTAGAAACAGCACAAATTCTGAACTATTCCATTAAGCTAATAGAAAGACATGAAAATAAATAATTCCAGGTACAAAGGCAAGACAAAAACAAGTTAACTGACATTTTTCAGGAAACCCTTGCTATGCATACATTTTTCTTTCTGTATCTCTGAATAAAATGCATATTATTGTGATGACACTACAGAGATACAGCCAGCCCTTATTTCCCTTTCTCTCTCTCACTTCCTATACTCAGAAACTGTGAAAGCAGCTTCAGCTCTGAAGTGATGCTGAAAAAGAAGGAGCAGGTGCAGGGTACCCATTTCTGATCACATAGCCTTTTTTCTTTCTCCGAGGTAGGACTGTTAGCACGAGGAGTCAGCTTGCCATATGGCACTTTGTCCCAGGGGAGCAGGAGAGAATTTAGGTCCTGATTCACTGGCCTTTGAAATGACTGGTAGTCATTTAACTGATCTTGGTAGGTGCAGGACTGAATCTTTTAATTACTGTCCATCAGTCAGAGAAGAAAATTAAAAAGGGCATGATTTTTTTCTTGGCTAATGGCCAAAATGGACTGTAGGCAGTATAAAAACATAGGCATCTGCTCTCATAGACTATTTTTTGATGTACTACGCCCTGTCTTGGATTACCACTGTAGGCATCCAATTAAAACCCTCAGTTAAAGGGTTACAAGTTTTATTTTGGGTGGTAGTATAACACTTTGGTCATAAAACTACAGTGGCATAAACTCCATAGCTGAGGATGCAGAGCTGAAAGAGAGTAATATGTAAAAGCACTGGAGGGCAGGAACATGTATATCATAGCATACAAAACTTTAAAAGTGTAAACAGATCAGGCTCTGTTTTCCTGTGAATCTATGCTTCTATATGCAATTTACATGTCTGAATGTAGCTCTCCAGCTATCCTACTGCTTAATATATGTTTAAATTTATGTTTAGGAAGACTGATCTTTCAAAATCTATTGTATTCTTATCCTAGACATATCACCTAATAAGTAATGTGTATCTGCCCTGGTGAGCACAAAAGGCAGGCAATCACAAGTACTTCAGTAATTTAATAACTCCATCTCTTATTATATTTCATATATTCTTTACATAAATTATTTAGAAACAAACTTTTAGTTACCCTGGATAAAAATAAATTATTTCTGATTAAGTGTGACACTCACCTTGCTGGACAAGAAATTTCATGCTGCAGTGCCTGATTCAACCTCACTAGAAGGAACAAACAAGAGTAACCCAAAGCCATGAAATTCAGCTGAGCATGCTTTGCCCAAACTCATAACCTTCCTTTTGTCTATAACATACCAGTAGTCATAACATTGTGCTGTCACTGCCCATTGACAACATGATTCTGTGCATAGGGAAAATAGCACATATTAAGTGCACTATGTATGCCTCCCTTTGCTTCTGGCTATCAAATCTTTACTTTGTCAACTATTTTAATAGATAACTGTTCCTGTCCCTCAGGGTGTCTCTGTCTCATTGAAATGGTCTGCCCTTTTTTTTTTTTTCTAAATAGAAAATGTGTCACATATGTCTCAAATGCTAAGAGGGATGTCATTTGGTCTTATTACTGTCTCTTGATGAGAATAACCTTCTCAGAAGGATGAAATAGCAAATGAAGAGGAAATGACATAGCTCTCTT